>NC_140989.1:184931-277093 GCF_052327205.1 Somniosus microcephalus | reverse complement strand
GTAGATTCAGTTTGAAGTTCACAAGACAAAGGTGCTGAACTTTCACACTATGAACAAACATTTAATTTCTGCATAGGCTGATCATTGCTCTGGTTCCCATTTTTAAATTCAATGGGTATAGTAATTTGAGTGGCAAGGTGTTTAAAAAATTGTCACTATCACACAAGTTCATCTGGGGATTAATAGATTCTTCCCTTAAATATATAGCATGCAAGATCCTAGCCTGTTGCAGATACACACCATAAAAAGAACCAACCAGAGAACTCGGAACTTGGAAAGTTCTTACAATTTGCTTCACTAATTAGAAATACAGCACTGATTCAAATGTAATTCCTCGGCCATTATGCAAAGGCCTCCCATGCTCAACTAACCAATAACAGACTATTTTGGTACCATTAACTATACATTTATAAACAGTCACTCTGTGGCACCACAATTCTCTTAATAAGCAAGAAAAACAACAGTGCAGTACACAAACAGCCCACTGAAATATATATCTACTTGTTTTACAATGGTAGCTAACTGTGCTTTGTTCCACAATGCTGATGTAGTTGAAGTTTAGCAGACTTATGAAACAAGCTTAATTTATATTTATATTCAGAGTCCTGAGTAATGCACCATTCTCTACCTCCAAGAGCACCCCTAATGTGAACAAAGTTTTTTTTTTAATTATTAAAAAATACAAGCACATTACATATTGGTGTATTCAATTTAAACACCATTCCAGAATATTCAGGGGAAAATGTTCTGCAGTATAATTTAAATAGTGTACCTGACCAATTCAAATTCCTTTCTGAATGCTTTAACAATGTAAAAGTAAGGATATAGGGAAAGAGTGCAATGGCCATACTGTGTGGAAAAACTAAGTCAATCCAGTCTCATTATTCGCTACTGATAATTTGCTGAAATTAGAGTGCCCAAGAAAAGTGTTTTCATCCTACAGTAATCGTGATAATTTTATGAATGATACAATCTTTAATTATAAATCAAATAAAAATAAAATGTGGGCTTAAAAGTCAGATTTTTGTTTGTGCAGGTTTACAAACAAATCTACAAAAGAGATTTCTTTAAGTCTTCAAACATTTTTTCAAATACGATAGGATTTCTTTACCTGAAGACCATATCACAATCGATGGCTGTATAGAACCAGAGTCTGCATCAACCATTTCATGAATCAGTTTTTCTAACTTGTACCCTTTTCTGACCATAGCAACATCCCACTCCTTTAACCCTTTAATGGGACACAAGTCATTCGCTCCATCACCAGTATAAATGATTTTTTTATACTGTACCCCTACTTTAAGTTGATCAGCAACAAAGTCATCTAATGCTTTTCTCTTACAAAGATTATCAGGGCATTGTGGACAGTTATGGGAATGAAAATTCTCAATTACAAGATGACTTTTTTCATCAAAAGTTGCCGGATTTGTAAGAATGCTGTTAAATGCCAAGATGCTATTTGTAACTTCTAAGATCCAATTGATGAACATTGTATTAGAATCAGAAATTATTACACAGTCAACTTGATCCTTGCTTTGGCAAATGAACTTCAGGAGATCAACCATCCCTGGAATATATGGCATAGATTGCATAACCTGTTTCATTTCAGATTCTTTGATTCCTTGGTCTCCAATGTAACCAAGCACTCTTCTCATGTATTCATTCCAGTGTTTTCCATCATATGTTTTGCGAAGCCAGTCTGGAAGCTTCTTTTCAGGAGTACACCTCACAACCCAAGTGTCACTGTTCTCATTTACGATTGTGTGATCAAAATCAAAGACGAGTAAACTCTTCATTCTCTGGATACTTTACCCTGTTTTTAAAAACAAGGAAGTGAATGGATTAGGCAAAGCTGACACTCTCATTGTGACTACAAAGCAAAATTATGAACAAGTTACCCACTCACCCTGTAAGTTATGATGTTGGGAAATTCTACAATAGAAAAGAGGAGCAACCTGACACATCCTCTGTATTTTCCCTCTGTGAACGAGCTCACACTGGAGATTTAAAGTTAAGGGCAAACCCATAGCCTACTTTTCTTTTGAGTACTGCACAGGTACACTAATAAATTATGGCTGTGTGATAGAAATGTGGATCTGTTGTATTTCAAATAAAGAAACCTCTATTATATATATTGTGTGGAATTATAGTGAGGCCAGGGAACTGGGGTTTTTAAGATGGAAGTATGCTATTTTTTGTTACGTTTTTCTTTGTTCTTTAGGCTCGAGAACCTGTCGATAATGCAAATATACAGACACTGGAGTATAGGTGCCAGCTTCAAGGGAGAAGGCTTGTGTTTGTTTATATTACTTGCAGACAGGCCTCTATCAGGATGAGATAGTTTGCTTAAGAGGGAAGAGGGCCCAAATTGTAACAGGCTGGAGTATATGTATTTTAAATTTATTACTATTTAGTTTCAGGACTAATAACAAATCAAAATTTCAGAAGAAAATATTCTAAACAAAGCTAACTTTACAAAACAAAAAAATGACATACGTTGGCTACAATCAAATCACAGTACTAAAAAAAGTGTTTTTAAGATCACTAAATACACAAATTGAAAATATCTATGCCTTATTATATATTGCACATCTGTCCCCAGAGTCCCCCTCTCAAGCCATCATCAGACAGTTTAGGTAACACATTGCCAACCACATCCCATTCCTCCTTGGGTTTCAACCAAAATGTGCTTTAGCTACCAGGTGACCTAGAACAAATCCATGTGTTACAATCATTTTCACCTTGTGTGTTTACGTTCCCTTTTTCTTTTAAAAAAGTATAAAGATGTAAGGAATGAAGAGAAAATGTTTTTAATGGGCCCCTAGCAAAAGAGGAGCATTGGCACAGATCTGAGAGCCGGTCAGCAGCAGGTAGTTTCTGGCCCAATTTAAAGTATTTAACAAGAAAAAACAGTTTATATCTTAACAGCAGAAACCACTTCATATATCATTTCTCATTGTTTCGTTTATAGACTTTCAAATCGGTCCTTAAATCATAATTTGAAAAATTGTTCAATCTCTTGACAGTATTATTTGGAGCTCCACTTGTACCAAAACAATGCTAAATTCCTACATCGTAATCCCTCCATTCATGCCTTTTGATTGCAGTTAAAATCTGGTGCGTTTCAATTACTCAAAACCATTTTACTTATGTCCTGTGCATGTCTAACCAACAGCTACCACCCCTTACCTTTTATGTTTCAACCTTTAGCCCACCTTAATCTGAACATTCTTGTTCTCACCATCTCCTCGGACTTCAAATGGAACTTGCATATCATCGCCACTGCAAAAAATGTTCTCCAAGAAGCACAGTTTCCCCTTTTGTGACACATAATTTCCCCCTCAACAACTTTTAGCACTCTATAAAGCACACGTTTACCCAAGATTTCAATGTTGATCACATATCTGTTGAGGTTCCAATAACTCTCTCACACTCTTGGACATGAAAAGGAAAAAAAACTTCCTCAGACAAGCAATCCTTCTCTCATCTCGACCTCCAATTTCACCCTCTCATTGCAACTTTTCCTGTGGGTCGTATTTGACCCTGAGCTGAGCCTCCGACCTCATATCCCCTCCATCTGCCTACTCCCACCTCCGGAACATTGCCTGACTCCACCCCTGCCTCAGCTCATCTGCTGCTGAAACCCTCATCCATGCCTTTTGTTACCAATCACCAGTGCTTGCTGATCTACATTGGCTCCTGGTCCGGCAACACCTCAATTAAAAAAATGTCTCCCTTGTTTTCAAATCTCTCGCCCCTCCCCATCTCCAACATCCTCCAGCCCTAAAACGCTGAGATCTCTGCATTCCTCCAATTCCAGCCTCTTGCACATCTCCTATTTTCTTGGCTCCACCATTGGCGGCTATGCCTCCAGCTGCCTAGGCACTAAGCTCCGAATTTCCCTTCTAAACCTCTCTCTTCCTTTAAGACGCTTAAAACCTGCCTCTTCGACCAAGCTTTTGGTCACCTGTCCTTATGTCGCTCAGCGTCAAATTTTGTTTGATAATAACGCCTGTGAAGCACGTTGGGATGTTTTACTGCATTAAAAGGCACTATATAAATTCAAGTTGTTGTCGTTATATTGATACTACTATGGTCAGTGCTCCTGAACATTTTTTCTCATTCCAATATGCAGTCTTACTGACTATTCCTTCATACATCCTCATTGTGCTGAGATCAAGGCGCAAAATTTGGGTCTGTAGTGGCCGTTTTTTGGTTGCTACGAGTGCCCTTAGAGCTCCAAAATGGCATCCGTGGCCCGCACGCACTCTGTGGGGCGAATTGCACCAGACGCCATATTGGTGAGGACATTAGCATGCACACAGCCGGAAGTATGCAAAGCAGGCAGATCATGAAGTCACGCCAGTGCTGCCATTTTGAAGCTTAACGCTCCAGCTAACGCCCTCTTAACCTCGCACAGCTCAACATGCATTCAGCAGGAGGAAGGACCCCACACCAGCGCTATTTAAAGGGATCATCAACTTTCAGATTAGTTGCTGGTTGATTTCTTCTGGCTGTTGGTATTCCTCTGCAAGTGTTTGGTGCTTTCTATAGTTATTTGAAGTTGCCAAAGTCTACAGGGAGTGGTGTGGCAGATGCTGAAGAAATTTTTCCTGACTTCAAGGCTTCTGCACAAACCACTTGCTTCCAGACATGGGTGCACTAGTAGGAATTTCCCTTGGAATGTAGCATGAATTGGAGAATGAACAGAGGGCATGCAGAGCAGGACAAGCTGCCGGAAGGAGGGGGGTGGGGGGGAAAGAGAAGGGCTCTCAGCAGGAGGCCATATCTGCCCAGGGAGCAATTTTCCTACCTGAAACTCAGCAAGGAACATGCAAGATGTCTGCGCTTCAGTAAGGATGTCCTCACTGAAATCTGCCACCTGCTGGAGCCACAACTGCAACTTCAGGACAGGACAAAGCATTGCCAGTGGCTGTGAAGGTGACTGTGACAATGAACTTTTATGCCTCGGGCTCCGTCTAGGCTGGAGTTGGCGATATTTACTACAGCTCGCTGTTTGCCGTCCACTGTTGTGCAAGGAAGGTCACTGAGGCTCTCTATGCAAAGAGAGCCGACTACATTTCATTCTCTCGCAGCAGGCGGAGCGAGCAAGCGGCTTTGCTGGGATTGCAGACTTTCCCATGCTGCGGGGTGCCAGTGACTGCATGCACATCATTTTGCAGGCGCTGCATGCCAACTCTCCCATGTACCAGAACTGAAAGGAATTCCACTCCCTCAATGTCCAATGTGCGACCATAGGCAGCGAATCATGCAGGTCAATGCCTGGTATTCTGGCAGCAGTCATGATGCCTTCATTCTGTGGCAGTCCGCTGTGCCACCTGCATTTGAACCACCATGGCAAACCAAAGGGTGGCAACTGGCAAAGGGTGGCCCTCTTTTGGCTGGGCTGTCTGTGAAGAACTCATCCGCGTGTGATACTGGTAACAGCAACCCCAATTCTCCATTCACCAACCACATCTTACCTTCCTCACTGACCATCATAGCGACTGCTTGGCCACAATGCAAAAATAAAAGCCTCCACAAAATAAACATTTCAAACCAAATTAACAAATTAAATCATGCCATATTGCATACAAACATAAACTAATCACCCTTATGTATTCCCTTAGTGCCTGTCTTCCGTGTGCCTCTGCCTGTCCTGGTGCTCCTAGGCAGTATTACCCTGGTGGCTGCAGTATGCTTGTTGGAAGGCTGCTGACTTTCAGTGGACGAGACAGCAGATGTTCTTGGAGGATGACCTCGAGCAGCTCTGGGCCTAGAAGGCTCGGCTGCAGACTGCACCATCTCAGCATGGGCGGCTGCAGTCTGGGCTGGCTGACTGACAGGCGACAACAAGGGCATTGGCGGAGTGGCAGTGGTGGGAAGTACGAATGCTGTCATCCTGAAAGAGGACAGCAGGTTCGTGCTCCATGGAGCCACTGCCAATCCCCTGGGACAGGGCCTCAGCAATCCTTGTAATCTGTTAGAGAACAAAGTGCTGGACTGCTGTGACACCCTGCAAGCCCCTTTGAATACTGGAATCCAGAGCCATGATGGCAGCAGTCTGAGCTTCCACTGCAGCACTCAGACATTGGGTAGCTGCTGCTTGTGCTGCAATGGAAACGGAGACATCGGCCAGCAGACGCTGCATCATGGTTGGGTCCACAAGTGCACTAATGGAGTTGGCCACCACTTCCATGCTGGAAAGGATGGGCTCCAAGCTCTGTACAAAGCCCTGTACCAAGTTGGTGCCGGATTCCATGCTCCTCGACATTGCACGCAGGCTTTCTGGCAGGCTTCGCAATGCACCAAGCATTTCATTGTGCATACCCATCAGCCTTCTTCTGTAGCCTGCCCCATCGATGTGCTCATCAGAGTCCTCTGCAGCAGAACGCGTGTGCGACCTCGCCCTCTTGTGAGCTAGCACCTGCGTTATTCTTTCCCCCGGCTCTGACTCGTGCACGGTGTCTCACCACGTGCAGTTCCCACCTCTATGCTGTCCTCTAAATTAAAAGCAGAGCCAGTATCCAGTATCTGAACTGATGGCTGCGAGTGTGAAATCGAGTGACGTTGTGCCTTCATCATCACTGTATTGTTGCTCTTCCACCACTACCTGGCCAGGTTGCAATTCTTGGGTATCTGAAATGAGAACGGCATAAGGGTAAGGTTGTGGTGAGGGGAGAGGGGGAAAGCAAGAGGTGCATCTTGTAAATCAGAAGAGATTGTGGGATGAGAGGGAAGTGGGATGCGATGAGGAGGATCAAGTATGAGGATACCGTCGCCCCACCGCTGGCCGTTCAGCAGCATCTCCTCCATAGGGGTTAGGACATGCAAGTGCGCCTGTCCCCCACCGGTTAGCTCCTGCTGCCTCCCGTTGTGTGCCACCTTATCCTGCAAAAGAGAGAGAGAGAGAGAGGGAGGGTGAATGCCGTGCAATCTGTTGGTTGAATAGTTGTCAGTGTGTACAAGCTGTGAGATGTGGGTGTGAGGCTTGCAACTGTGCTCAGTGTGTGAGGGTGAGGTGAAGCTATGAATGTTAGGTATGATTCCTGATTGATAGAGATCGTTGGTAGGTGAATGATGGAGGTATGGTGCATTGAGCAGTGGCAGAGGCTAGGGGTGCAGTTGGTAGGATATGGCATTTGAAGATGCATTCACTAACCTTGAGGTCACTGAACTTCTTGCGACACTGCATCCAGGTCCCTGGAGCTTGACTCTTGGCATTGACTGCCATGAATATCTGCTCCCACTGCCTTCCGAGCGTGTGTCTGGAGGGCCTTCTGTGGATACAGCACATCTCTCCTCCTTTCCACCTCCTCCACCAAGGCTTCCAATGCAGTGTCGGGAAACCGTGGAGCCCACTCTCTCCCATGTTGTGCCATCATTGAGTATTTCCCAGGTAGAATTAATTGTACAATGACTTCCAGCATTTGCCCCAGCCACAATGCACCTCCCCTTTAAGAGTTGCAGGCTAGCTTTAACTGGTGCTAGCCGCTCAACAGTGGAAAACCCAAAGATGTTTTATAAATACATTAAGAGCAAGAGGATAACTAATAAGAGTAGGGCCTATTAGGAAACATAAAGGTAACCTGTGTGTGGAAGCAGACGACATGGGTATGGTTCTTAATGAATACTTTGCGTCTGTTTTCACAAAAGAGAGGGACGATGCAGACATTGCAATCAGGGAGGAGTGTGAAATATTAGATGAAATAATCATAGTGAAAGATAGTATTATGGGGTTTAGCATCTTTGAAAGTGGATAAATCCCCAGGCCCGGGGTGAAGTGTATTCCAGACAGTTAAGAGAAGTAAGAGAGGAAATAGCAGAGGCTCTGACCATCATTTTCCAATTCTCTCTGGGTGCAGGTGTGGTGCCAGAGGACTGGAGGACTGCTAATGTGGTGCCATTGTTTAAAAAAAGGGAGAAAGGGATATAAAAACAGATAGCAAGAGTTTCTACAGCTATATAAAAAGAAAAAGGGTGGCTAAAGTGAACGTTGGTCCCTTAGAGGATGAGACCGGGAAACTAATGGTGGGGAACATGGAGATGGCAAAGACGCTGAACAAATGTTTTGTATCAGTCTTTACAGTAGAGGACACTAAAAATATCCCAACACTGGACAAACAGGGGGCAATGGGGGGGGGGCGGGGGGAAGGAGCTAAACACAATTAAAATCACTAAGGAGATGGTACTCGGTAAAATAATGGGACTTAAGGCGGATAAATCCCCCGGACCTGATGGCCTACATTCTAGGGTCTTGAGAGAAGTGGTGGTAGGGATTGTGGATGCATTGGTGATTATTTTCCAAAACTCCCTAGACTCAGGAAAGGTCCCAGCAGATTGGAAAACTGCTAATGTAACACCCTTATTTAAGAAGGGAAGTAGACAAAAAGCTGGAAACTATAGACCAGTTAGCCTAACATCTGTGGTTGGCAAAATGTTGGAGTCCATTATTAAGGAAACAGTATCAGAGCATTTCGATAAACATAATTTAATTAGGACAGAGTCAGCATGGTTTTATGAAGGGGAAGTCATGTTTGACAAATTTGCTCGAATTCTTTGAGGATGTAACATACAGGGTGGATAAAGGGGAACCAGTGGATGTAGTGTATTTGGACTTCCAAAAGGCATTTGACAAGGTTCCACACAAAAGATTACTGATCAAGATAAAAAAATCACGGGATTGGGGGTAATATACTGGCATGGGTGGAAGATTGGCTATCTAACAGAAAACAGAGAGTTGGGATAAATGGTTCGTTCTCGGGCTTGCAATCAGTAACTAGTGGTGTTCCGCAGGGGTCAGTGCTGGGACCCCAACTCTTTACAATCTATATTAACGATTTGGAGCAAGGGACTGAGTGCAACATATCCAAGTTTGCTGACGATACAAAGATGGGAGGGAAAGCAGTGAGTGAGGAGGACATAAAAAACCTGCAAAAGGACATAGACAGGCTAAGTGAGTGGGCAGAGATTTGGCAGATGGAATATAAGATTGGAAAGTGTGAGGTTATGCACTTTGGCAGAAAAAATCAAACAGCAAGTTATTATCTAAATGGAGAGAAACTGCAAAGTGCTACAGTACAAAGGGATCTGGGGGTCCTGGTGCATGAAACACAAAAAGTTAGTATGCAGGTGCAGCAGGTGATCAGGAAGGCCAATGGAATCTTGGCTTTTATTGCAAGGGGGATGGAGTATAAAAACAGGGAAGTCTTGCTGCAGTTATACAGGGTATTGGTGAGGCCACACCTGGAATACTGCGTGCAGTTTTGGTTTCCATATTTAAGAAAAGATATACTTGCTCTCGAGGCGGTTCAGAGAAGGTTCACTCGGTTGATTCCGGAGATGAGGGGGTTGACGTATGAGGAAAGGTTGAGTAGGTTGGGCCTCTACTCATTGGAGTTCAGAAGAATGAGAGGCGATCTTATCGAAACATATAAGATTGTGAGGGGGCTTGATCGGGTGGATGCAGTGAGGATGTTTCCACTGATGGGAGAGACTAGAACCAGGGGGCATAATCTTAGAATAAGGGGCTGCCTTTTCAAAACTGAGATGAGGAGGAACTTCTTCACTCAGAGGGTAGTAAATCTATGGAATTTGCTACCCCAGAGAGCTGTGGAAGCTGCAACATTAAATAAATTTAAAACGTAGACAGTTTCCTAGCAGATAAGGGAATTAGGGGTTACGGGGAGAGGGCAGGGAAGTGGACGCGAGTCTAGATTCAGATCAGCCATGATCCTATTGAATGGCGGAGCAGGCCCGAGGGGCCGTATGGCCTGCTCCTACTTCTTATGTTCTTATGTACAGGCCAGTCAGCCTAACCTCAGTGGTGGGAAAACTGTTGGAAAAAATTTTGAGGGAAGGATAAATCTTCATTTAAAAAGACATGGATTAATCAGGGACAGTCAGCATGGATTTGTTAAGGGAAGGTCATGTCTGACTAACTTGATTGAATTTTTTGAGGAAGTAACAAGGAGGGTCGATGAGGGTAGTTCATTTGATATAGTCTATATGGATTTTAGCAAGGCTTTTGATAAGGTCCCGCATAGCAGACTGGTCATAAAAGTAAAAGCCCATGGGATCCAAGGCAAAGTGACAAGTTGGATCCAAAATTGGCTCAGGGGCAGGAAACAAAGGGTAATGGTCGAAGGGTGTTTTGGTGACTGGAAGGCTGTTTCCAGTGGGGTTCCGCAGGGCTCAGTACTGGGTCCTCTGCTTTTTGTGGTATATATCAATGATTTGGACTTGAATGTAGGCAGCATGATCAAGTAGTTTGCAAATAATACAAAAATTGGCCTTGTGGTTGATACTGAAGAAAGCAAGCTGCAGACTGCAGGAAGATATCAATGGACTAGTCAGAACAGTGGCAAATGCAATTCAATCTGGAGAAGTGTGAGGTAATGCATTTGGGGAGGGCTAACAAGGCAAGGGAACACGCTATAAATGGTAGGAAACTGAAGTACAGAAGATCAGAGGGACCTTGGAGTGCATGTCCACAGATCCCTGAAGGTAGCAGGACAAGTAAATAAGGTGGTTAAGAAGGCATATGGGGTACTTGCCTTTATTAGCCGGTGCATAGAATATAAGAGCAGGGAGGTTATGCTTGAACTGTATAAAACACTAGTTGGGCCACAGCTAGAATACTGCGTGCAGTTCTGGTCACCACATTAGACGAAAGATGTGACTGCATTAGAAGGGGTGCAGAGGAGATGTACGAGGATGTTGCCTGGGTTGGGGAATTTTAGCTATGAGGCAAGATTGAATAGGCTGGGGTTGTTTTCTTTGGAAAAGGAGGCTGAGGGGGGGCCTAATTGAGGTGTATAAAGTTATGAGGGGCCTAGATAGAGTGGATAGGAAGGACCTATTTCCCTTGGCAGAAGGGTCAATGACTAGGGGGCATAGATTTAAAGTAATCGGTCAAAGGTTTAGAGGGGATTTGAAGAGATTTTTTTTCACCGAGAGGGTGGGGGGGGGGGGGTCTGGAACTCTGCCTGAAAGGGTGGTAGAGGCAGAGACCCTCATCACATTTAAAAAGTACTTGAATATGCACTTAAAGTGCCATAACCTACAAGGCTAAGGACTGGAGTGCTGGAAAGTGGGATTAGGGTGGATAGTCAAGCTGGCACAGACAAGATAGGCCGAATGGCCTCCTTCTGTGCTGTAAATTTCTATGATTCTCTGAACAGTGCAGTTAGCCCTGGCTGCATGCTGTAATTATGTAAATGAGCAGGCAGCACAAAGTTGCGTGCTGCCTGCAGTATTGTACATTGAACGGGCGCTGGTTAATCGCCCATCGCAATCCGTGTGCCTGTTTCAGGAGTTATCGAATTCAGCCGCCCCCCGACAACTCATCACAATCTCCGACTCAAACTCATTCTTTCTATAGACATCAAAACATAGGACTCACTTCCTTGTCTTTCTTTTTTCCAAACCATTTTCAGATTTTTAAAATAAAGCCATTCAATTATCACATTCTCTTATTGTTTTCAACCTTGATCGTGTCCTGAAATAATGGTTTCTTAATTTTTTTAAATTATAGCGGTCTTAGGGATATAAATATTTAATTTATTGTCTCTGGCTGGTAAACATTTACAAGAGGAATTGCAGCTAGATTTTTCTATAAAAAAAAGTAACTATTTCTCGTGCCATGTTTAGGCTGCGTAGACAATAGAGCATCTCAACTGCTTCTGACTGGACCCATTCAGCCTTGTGCTAATTTTTTTTGTAGATTGCACAGGAAAGCACTGGTTGATAGCATTGTTGGTAATGTTACTTCCTGATAATTTACCAGATCTTCAAATTATTCCTAATCTTTATTTTAACTAATTTATACTAGAAGATTGACGGATTAATTCAGGAGATTTCCCTAATCGTTTCCGCATATACTGAAGGGACCAGGTGTAAAAATAATCCTGCAGCACAGAGGCTAAATTAATAATAAGCCGACCGATACACTACCGTCTGCAGCCAGCTTTTTCTTTAGTTTCCTTTCATCTCCTAAAATCCTTTAACTGCCGTACCTGGGAGGGATTATCACCGCTCAAAAAAACGACCTTTCCAAATGTTCATGTCCAGAAGAGCTTCATTTAACAGGACTCCTTCGCTCTAACAGGGCCGAAATTACCACGAGGTCAGCGTTGCCAGCCTGTCGGAAGTAGCGCTCCGCTCCCATATGCCACCCAGCGGCGCCGCTGACAAACCGCGATACTCCCGTTGACTGTTCGCGCCGCCGCACGCAACAATCGCCGCCTCCAATGGCTGACTGTAACTCCGCCCAGCCGCCGGTTGCCAGGTAACCAAAGAACATATTCGGCGGGGTGGGGCGCCTAGCTCACGCTTCCGGCGCGGTTGCTGGGCAACGGTCGTAAGGGAACCCAGCACAGCGCTGCGGCGAGCCGAACGGAATCAGCGATTGAAGGCCGCGTTCCGAAATTAACTTTTGACACATGTTTTGCTTTCCTTCAGCAAATGGCGACAACTACAAACTTAACGTCTCCAAATGGAAGACCGACTAGTAACAACAGGAGCCGTTCTAGTGAGTTTAAAAAAGAAAGGTCAAAGGGCGCACGATCATGTTGCATTTATATTCATTGTAGCATTGGTGCCAGGCGGTTTCACTTGGTATCGATCCTACAAATTCAGGAGTGATAATGTATTCGGCGCCCGAAGCATTGCTGTACATTGGGCATTGGCACCCCGCATCGCGTGGCGTTGCCGGCATCCGAATAGAATATGACCTTACCTAATGGGGACCTTCCTTCGCGAACTTGCTCTCTGATGCTGCGTACTCGAGGGCAGTGTACTCTTTTGGGTACGATCAATAAACAAAAACTGTAATTTAACAAAAAATACATTAAATGAAACTTAAACAAATCAAATTAAAATTTGGTGGTCCGGGTTGATGATGCACTCCAGTCCCCGCGGCGTTCACCGGTCGCGGAAATACTCAAGCGTGCCGGCGGACACCGCGTGCTCCATCTCCAGGGCCACCCGGGCGCGAACATGGCCGCGGAAGAGAGGCAGGCAATCTGGCTGAATGACCCCCTCGACTGCCCGCTGACTGGACCAGTTAATGGCCACTTTGGGCAGGTCTCGAGGGCAGTGCAATGGCCCACGCATCCCAGGGGCACAGCGTGTCCAAAAGGTGGTATGACGGCGCAGTCTGAGAGTACGCCGTCATATCCACTGCAAATTCGAGCCCAATATCACTCTGAAGTGCTTCTGGTGCAGAGAGCTTGTGTATCTGTTGTTCCACTGGGCTCATTAAGGTTCTGAAAATTATTTTCATGAATTGCATCAGGTTTTAGAACAACAGACAATAGTTTTTGTAATGTCCGTGTGTAATTGAGACACGGACTGCAGAAGTTGGTTATAACAGGTGTTTACTGAATGGAGACAAAACTGGAACTACTATACAAAGTTACTAGTACGATAGCAAAATACTGCAGATGTTGGAAATCTGAAATAACAACAGAAAATGCTGGAAAAACTCAGCAGGTCAGGCAACATCCGTGGAGAGAAATTTGAGTTGACGTTTCGGGTTGGACCCTTCTTCAAAACTGGAAAGAAAAGAAACTAGATCGAAGGCAGGGCTGCGATCGGACAAAAGAATAAAAGAAACAAAAGAAGTAAAAGAGATTAGAAGCTAGATGAGATGGTAATAGGCTGGGATTAGGTGTAAAGTGTACTGGCAGGGCAAAAGATAGCTGCCAGGTGTGAGAGAGAAACAAAAGGAAAGGGGGGGGGGGAAAGGAGTGGAACAATTGCAAGAGAAAATGAAATGGGGGCCGAGCTTATGATCTGAAATTGTTGAATTCGATATTAAGTCCGGAAGGCTGCAGAGTGCCTAATCGGAAGATGAGGTGCTGTTCCTCGAGTTTACGTTGAGCTTCCGTGGAACAATACAAGAGGCCAAGGACGGTGAGGTCCGAATGGGAATGGAGCGGTGAATTAAAATGACAGGCGACCGGAAGCTCGGGGTCACCCTTACGGACTGAACGGAGGTGTTCCGCAAAGCGGTCACCCAATCTGCGTTTGGTCTCCCCACTGTAGAGGAGACCGCATCGTGAGCAGCGAATACAGTATACTAGATTGCGAGAAGTACAAGTAAATCGCTGTTTCACCTGGAAGGGGTGTTTGGGGCTCTGGACAGTGGGAAGGGGGGAGGTATAGGGGCAGGTGTTACATCTCCTCCGCTTGCACGGGAAGGTGCCAGGCGAAGGGGAAGGGCTGTTTGGGGTGATAGAGGAGTGGACTAGGGTGTCTCGGAGGGAGCGGTCCCTGCGGAATGCTGAAAGGGGAGGGGAGGGGAAGATACGTTTGATGGTGGGATCACTTTGGAGGTAGCGGAAATGCCGGAGGATGATCCGTTGAATGTGGAGTCTGGTGGGGTGAAAGGTGAGGACAAGGGGAACCCTATCGTGGTTCCGGGAGGGAGGGGCAGGGGTGAGGGCAGAAGTGCGGGAGATAGAACTGACACGGTCGAGGGCAGTGTCAACCACGGTAGAGGGGAATCCTCGGTTGCGGAAAAAGGAAGACATGTCTGAAGCACTGGTGTGGAAGGTGGCGTCGTCGGAGCAGATACGGCGGAGGCGGAGAAACTGGGAGAATGGAATAGAGTCCTTACAGGAAGCGGGGTGGGAGGAAGTGTAGTCCAGGGAGCTGTGGGAGTCAGTGGGCTTGTAGTGAATAGTGGTCGATAACCTATCCCCAGAGATGGAGACGGAGAAGTCGAGGAAGGGAAGGGAAGAGTCAGAGATGGACCATGTGAAGGTGAGGGAAGGGTGGAAATTGGAGGCAAAGTGAATGAAATTGTCAAGTTCGGGGCGAGAGCAGGAAACGGCACCGATACAGTCATCAATGTATCGGAAAAAGAGGTGAGGGAGGGGACCCGAGTAGGACTGGAACAAAGATTGTTCCACATAGCCCACGAAAAGGCAGGCATAGCTAGGACCCATGCGGGTACCCATGGCAACACCTTTGATTTGGAGGAAATGAGTGGAGTTAAAGGAGAAGTTGTTCAACGTGAGAACAAGTTCAGCCAGGCGGAGGAGGGTCGTGGTGGATGGGGACTGGTCGGGCCTCTGTTCAAGGAAGAAGCGGAGCGCCCTCAGGCCATCCGGGTGGGGGATGGAGGTGTAGAGGGATTGTACGTCCATGGTGAAAAGGAAGCGGTTGGGGCCAGGAAACTGGAAACTGTTAAAGTGGCGGAGGGCGTCCGAAGAGTCGCGGATGTAGGTGGGAAGAGACTGGACAAGGGGAGAAAAGATAGAGTCAAGATAGGAAGAGATAAGTTCCGTAGGGCAAGAACAGGCTGAAACAATGGGTCTACCAGGGCAGTCCTGTTTGTGGATCTTGGGAAGGAGGTAGAAGCGGGCTGTGCAGGGTTGGGGAACTATGAGGTTGGTGGCAGCAGGGGGAAGATCTCCAGAGGAGATGAGGTCAGTGACAGTCTTGGAAACGGTGGTTTGATGTTCGGTTTATATACAGGGGTGGTCACTACTGGTACTGCAGTATACAGGGGCTGCAGAATATAGTTCCTTCTTCAAAGTACATACACTACAGTTTTATTTATGTACAGTCGCCCAAGGACAAAAAAAATGCTGCTATTTCTAGAATATGCTTTCCAGTATAACAAAACCAGTAATACAAATAGCTTCTGGAGGTAGGTTTTGCATTCTCTCAAATGCTTCATTTGAGTTAATGTTATCCCACAATGTTCAGTAGATGCCACTATGCTATTTGATGTAAGTTAGCCAGTAGTTGCACTTAAATTAATAATTTTATGGCCAGTGAACTTAACCTGAAAGAAGCATTTTAGGGAATGCAAATCAACCTCCAACTGGAGTTTGTATTTGTAGGTTTGTTATACTGAACCTGTAGCCTATAAACAAGGCAGTAGTGGGATGAAAATTACAAAAACAAAAAATGCTGACTTACCACTGGAGATTTGCCTGTTGCGATTTTTGGGCAGACCTCAATTTGGGTGGTCAGCATTCCCGCTGGAAACAGTCAGGGGCCAAAAAGGAGGCAACTGCCGTTCACAGGACAATTTATTTTATTCATTCATTCATTCATTCATGGGATGTGGACGTCGCTGGCAAGGCCAATATTTTTTGCCCATCCCTAGTTGCCCTTGAGAAGGTGGTGCTGAGCCGCCTTCTTGAACTGCTGCAGTCCTTGTGGTGAAGGTACTCCCACAGTACTGTTAGGGAGAGGTGTTCCAGGATTTTGACCCAGCGATGATGAAGGAACAGCGATATATATCCAAGCCAGGATGATGTGTGACTAGGAGGGGAACTTGAAGGTGGTGGTGTTCCCATGCACCTGCTGCCCTTGCCCTTCTAGGTGGTAGTGGTCGCGGGTTTGGGAGGTGTTGTCTAAGAAGCCTTGGCAAGTTGCTGCTGTGCATCTTGTAGATGGTACACACTGCAGCCATGGAACGCTGGTGGTGGAGGGAGTGAATGCTTAAGATGGTGGATGGGGTGCTGATCAAGCGGGCTGCTTTGTCCTGGATGGTATCGAGCTTCATGAATATTGTTGGAGCTGCACTCATCCAGGCAAGTGGAGAGTATTCCATCACACTCCTGACTTGTGCCTTGTAGATGGTGGAAAGGCTACCTTTCTAATGCCATTTTCATCTTAACCCATGCTGCCACTGCTACTTCCTCAACCTGCTGACAAACCATAGGCATTACAGGTGAGGAGATGGCCATTTCCAGTACCATTTAAAGGGATAAGAACATAAGAAATAGGAGCAGGAGTAGGCCATTTGACCCTTCGAGCCTGCTCCGCCATTCAATAAGATCATGGCTGATCTTCTACCTCATCTCCACTTTCCTGCACTATCCCCATACCCCTTGATTCCCTTAATATTCAAAAATCTATCGATCTCTGTCTTGAATATACTCAATGACTGTACCTCCATAGCCCTCTGGGGTAGAGAATTCCAAAGATTCCCCACCCTGTGAAGAAATTTCTCCTAAATGGCCGATCTCTTATTCTGAGACTGTGATCCCCTGGTTTTGGACTCCCCAGCCAGGGGAAATATCCTCCCTGCATCAATCCTGTCAAGCCCTGTAAGAATTTTGTATGTTTCAATGAGATCACCTCTCATTCTGCTAAACGCTAGAGAATATAGGCCAAGTCTACTCAATCTGTCCTCCTAGGACAATCCCCCCATCCCAGGAACCAGTCTGGTGAACCTTCGTTGCACTCCCTCTATGGCAAGTATATCCTTCCTTAGGTAAGGAGACCAAAACTGTACACAATACTCCAGGTGTGGTCTCACCAGGGCCCTATATAATTAACATAGAAACTAGGAGCAGGAGTAGGCCATTCGGCCCTTTGAGCCTGCTCCGCCATTCAACGAGATCATGGCTGATCATCCAAACCCTAGCACCCGGTCCCTACACCGACAGCCATCCCACCCAAGCCCTATCCCCGCGTATTTAATCCCCCCTAACACTAAGGGTCAATTTTTATCATGGCCAATCAACCTAACCCGCACATCTCTGGACTGTGGGAGGAAACCGGAGCACCCGGAGGAAACCCACGCAAACACGGGGAGAATGTGCAAACTCCACACAGACAGTCACCCGAGGCCGGATTTGAACCCGGCTCCCTGGCGCGGTGAGGCAACAGTGCTAACCACTATGCCACCGTGAAGTAAGACGTCTTTACTCTTATACTCAAATCCTCTTATAATAAAGGCCAACATACCATTTGCTTTCCTAACTGTTTGCTGTACCTGCATGTTGACTTTCAGTGATTCGTGTACAAGGACACCCAGGTCCCTCTGAACACCAACATTTCCCAATCTCTCACCATTTAAAAAATACTCTGCTTTTCTATTTTTCCTACCAAAGTGAATAACTTCACATTTCTCCACATTATATTCCATTTGCCATGTTCTTGCCCACTCACTTAGCCTGTCTATATCCCCTTGAAGCCTCCTTGCATCCTCCTCACAACATACATTCCCACCCAGATACTTACTTGCTCTCAGCTTAAAATGCTGCAATGGTTTGGGAGAAATTGTTCTGGTACTGGACAGTAGTTTTTAGCTACTTAGATGATTGTAGTGGCTGTACAACCTCCTGAACTCTTAAGAGGCTTCGAGCAAGGCATTTTTCAACATTGGGGTCCTTCTGGCATTTTCACTTTACTAAAGAAAGAGGAGGGGGAGCAGCAGCAGCAGCAATAACAAGTGGAAGGAGCAAACAAAGCTGTCGCTCAATGTTCCCCCTCATTTTCTTTGGGTGCATAGCCCCTTTAATGGGTTGTGCGGCCCATTCAAAGTTTGAGCAAAATTTCACATTTGAAAAGCACGAGTTGGCTAGGATGGATTGGGGAACGTAACTTAAAGGGTTGACAGTGGATAGGCAATGGCAAACATTTAAAGATCGCATGGATGAACTGCAGAATTTGTTCATCCCTGTTTGGCATAAAAATAAAACAAAAAAGTTGACTCAACCGCGGCTAACAAGGGAAATTAGGGATAGCATAAGATGCAAGGAGAGGACATATAATTTGGCTAGAAAAAGCAGCAAACCTGAGGATTGGGAGCAGTTTAGGATTCAGCAAAGGAGGACAAAGGGATTAATTAAGAGGGGGAAAATAGATTATGAGAGTAAGCTTGCAGGGAACATAAAAACTGACTGCAAAAGCTTCTATAGATATGTGAAGAGAAAAAGATTGGTGAAGAGAAAAGCATAGGTCCCTTGCAGCCAGAATCAGGGGAATTTATAATGGGGAACAAAGAAATGGCAGACCAATTAAATACATACTTTGGTTCTGTCTTCACAAAGGAGGACACAAATAACCTCCCAGAGATGTCGGGGAACATAGGGTCTAATGAGAGGGAGGAATTGAATGAAATCAGTATTTGTAGGGAAATGGTGTTCGGGAAATTGATGGCTTGAAGGCCGATAAATCCCCAGGGCCTGATAATCTACATCCTAGCGTACTTAAGGAAGTGGCCCTAGAAATAGTAGATGCATTGCTGGTCATCTTCCAAAATTCTATAGACTCTGGAACAGTTCCCATTGATTGGAGGATAGCTAATGTAACCTCACTATTTAAAAAAGGTGGTAGAGAGAAAACGGGGAATTATAGACCGGTAAGTCTGACATCGGTAGTGGGGAAAATGCTAGAGTCCATTATAAAAGATGTAATAGCAGAGCACTTGGAAAACAGTGACAGGATTGGACAAAGTCAACACGGATTTACAAAAGCTAAATCATGCTTGACTAATCTACTGGAATTCTTTGAGGATGTAACTGGTAGAATAGATAAGGGAGAACCAGTGGATGTGGTGTATTTGGACTTTCAGAAGGCTTTCGATAAGGTCCCGCATAAGAGATTAGCGTGCAAAGTTAAAGCACACGGGATTGGGGGCAAGGTACTGACTTGGATAGAGAACTGGTTGGCAGACAGGAAGCAAAGAGTTGGAATAAATGGGTCTTTTTCCGAGTGGCAGGCAGTGACTAGTGGGGTACCACAGGGATCGGTGCTAGGACCCCAGCTATTCACAATATATATAAATGATCTAGACGAGGGAACTAGATGTAATATCTCCAAGTTTGCAGACGACACAAAGCTGGGTGGGTGTGTGTGCTGTGAGGAGGATGCTGAGAAACTCCAGTATGATTTGGACAGGTTGGGTGATTGGGCAGATGCATGGCAGATGCAGTATAATGCAGATAAATGTGAGGTTATCCACTTTGGTGGCAAAAACAGGAAGACAGATTATTATCTGAATGGCAATAGATTGGGAAAAGGGGTGTGCAACGAGACCTGGGTGTCCGAAACAACAACAGAAAATGCTGGAAAAACTCAGCAGGCCAGGCAATATCCGTGGAGAGAGAAACAGAGTTAACGTTTCAGGTCGAAGACCCTTCGTCAGAACTGAGAAAAAAGCAGGAAATGAAACAGATTAAAAAGCAAGTTTGGGGGCTGGAAAATGGGGGAGGGGATGAAAGAACAAAAGGGAAGGTCTGTGAGAGGTGAAGAGAGATTAAGAGATATTCAAGGCGAGATGAGATGGTAATAGGACAGGTAAAGAAACAAAGGATGGCTCTAGATGAAGTGTGAAATGTGCTGGCAGAATGAAAGACAGCTGCCATGTGGGAGAGAAAGAATAAAAAAGAAAAAGGCACAAACCAAAAGTGTGGATAAAAAATATATAAAAATACGATAGGGGCCGAGGTTATGATCTGAAATTGTTGAACTCGATATTGAGTCCGGAAGGCTGTAAAGTGCCTAATTGGAAGATGAGGTGCTGTTCTTCGAGACCTAGGTGTCCTTGTGTACCAGTCGCTGAAGGTAAGCATGCAGGTGCAGCAGGCGGTTAAGAAAGCAAATGGTATGTTGGCCTTCATAGCGAGAGGATTTGAGTACAGGAACAAGGATGTTTTGCTGCAGTTGTACAGGGCCTTGGTGAGTATTGTGTGCAGTTTTGGTCACCTTATCTGAGGAAGGACGTTCTTGCCATGGAGAGAGTGCAGCGAAGATTCACCAGACTGATACCTGGGATGGCAGGAATGACGTATGAGGAGCGATTGGGTCGATGAGGCTTATATTCGCTAGAGTTTAGAAGAATGAGGGGGGATCTCGTTGAAACTTATAAAATTCTAACAGGATTAGACAGACTAGATGCAGGAAGGATGTTCCCGATGGCGGGGGAGTCCAGAACCAGGGGTCACAGTCTAAGGATAAGGGGTAAGCCATTTAGGACTGAGATGAGGAGGAATTTCTTCACCCAGAGAGTGGTGAACCTGTGGAATTCTCTACCACACAAGGCAGTTGAGGTCAATTCATTAAATATATTCAAGAAGGAGTTGGATATATTTCTTAAGGTTAAAGGAATCAAGGGATATGGGGAGAAAGCAGGGACAGGATACTGAATTTGGATGATCAGTCATGATCTCAGTAAATGGCGGAACAGGCTCGAGGGGCCGAATGGCCTACTCCTGCTCCTATCTTCTATGTTTCTATGTTCCTGGGCTGTGTGGGACCGGCAGATGGCTGCGTGGCTGCGCTGCTTAGATGGAAAGACGTTGCTGTCGCTTTGTATTAGATTAAAAGAAGACGCTTACAATATTGCCAAAAAGAGTAGTAAGCTTGAGGATTGGGAGGGTTTTAAAAACCAGCAAAGGATGACCAAGAAATTGATAGAGGGAGAAAATAGAATATGAGAATAATCTAGCACGAAATATGAAATCAGATTGTAAGAGCTTTTACAAGTATTTAAAAAGGAAGAGATTAGTTAAAGTAAATGTGGCTCCCTTAGAGGCAGAGACAAGAGAAATTATAATTCTGAATAATGAAATGGCAGAGACATTAGTCAAATATTTTGTGTCTGTCTTCACAGTAGAAGACACAAAGAACATACCTGAAATTGTGGGTGTGGGGAACCAAGGGTTTTATGAGAGTGAGGAACTTAAAGTAATTACAGGAAACTTTGTTATATCCGGCACCGACGGGACCGAGCTGTTGCCGATCTATCAAAACTGCCGGACATACAAAGTTAATGTTGAAGCATACAGAGGTTTTCATCTCCGTATCTGACAACAAACACTGTTGCTTAGCAACAGCTTGTAAACAGTCGGCCCGTACCTTGGAAGCGTCTCTGTAGCTTAGCAACAGCTTCAGAGAGACTTTCCAGAGCCCGACTGTTGAAAACAAAGCCACGAGAAGAAAAAAAACCTAACAAAACGACTCCTGATTTCTGCCGGAAATCGAGGTTTCCGGACATACAACCTCCGGATAAACCAAAGTTTCCTGTAATATTAGTAAAGAAAAAGTACTGGAGAAATTAATGGGACTAAAAGCTGACAAATTCCCCTGGACCTGATGGCTGACATCCTCAGATTTTAAAAGAGCAGAGCGACTGCTGCTAACGAACCGGAAGCTGCACAGAAGCATTCTGCGCATAAATGTTAACTTTCATAACTTTCCTAAGCCGATAGAAACACCAATTCAACTTTTAGTTTTTATTTTGTTTTTGGCTCAGTTTGGCAGTGCATTAACTTTCTTGGCTCAGTTCAGCAGCAGCGATCTCTTTTCCCCACCACTTTCCCTCCTTTCTGTCTCGGCTCAGTTCGGCAGCACATAAATGTTAATTCAACTTTTAATTTTTATTTTCTTCTCCTCAGTTCAGCAGCAGCGATCTCTTTTCCCCTCCCCTCCCCTCCTTTCTCTCCCACCAATCTGTGGGAAGTCCGGCGAGAACAACCAAAAAACAACTGGAGTTGCGCATGTGCAACTACTTTATTATGTTGGCAGCAGTCACGTCCCCGTGGATTGGAAGGTAGCAAATGTAACCCTGCTGTTCAAGAAAGGAGGGAGAGAGAAAACAGGGAACTATAGGCCAGTTAGCCTGACATCAGTAGTAGAGAAAATACTAGAATCTATTATTAAGGATGTGGTAACAGGGCACTTGGAAAATCATAATATGATTGGGCAGAGTCAACACGGTTTTATAAAAGGGAAATCGTGTTTGACAAATCTATTAGTTTCTTGAGGGTCTAACTACCAGGGTAGATAGGGGTAACCAGTGGATGTAGTATATTTGGATTTTCAGAAGGTATTCGATAAGGTGCCACACAAGAGGTTGTTACACAAGATTAGGGCTCATGGGATTGGGGGTAATATATTAGCATGACTTGAGGATTGGTTAACGGACAGAAAACAGACAGTCGGGATAAACAAGTCATTATCGGGATGGCAGGGTGTAATTAGTGGGGTGCCGCAAGGTTCAGTGCTTGGGCCTCAGCTATTTACAATCTATATCAGTGACTTAGATGAGAGGAGTGGGCCTCTGGCGTAGCGGTAGCATCCCCGCCGCTGGGCCAGAAGGCGTAGGGTTTCAAACCCCGCTCCAGACAGTCCCGGCAAGTGGAGTCGGAGCCCCGGCTCTAAATTCTGGGTTGACATCCAGCGGGATACTTGCGTCCGTGGGTGTGGGTGGCCCCCCCCCTCGTATGGGTTGTGGGAGCCCGTAAAACCCTCTCGCCATAGGACTAACCACCCTAATGGCTGGTACGAAGATGGTTACGGTCACGGAAGGAGCGTTAATCGTGGCCAGAAATCCTTCCACCACTTCATACAGTT
This sequence comes from Somniosus microcephalus, assembly GCF_052327205.1. Classification (NCBI taxonomy): domain Eukaryota; kingdom Metazoa; phylum Chordata; class Chondrichthyes; order Squaliformes; family Somniosidae; genus Somniosus; species Somniosus microcephalus. The sequence goes on along the minus strand of NC_140989.1, from coordinate 253,981 downwards.
CCCCAAAGGGAACAGTGTGAAGACATGTACGACGATGACTTAGATGAGGGGACCGAGTGTAATATATCCAAATTTGCTGAAGATGCAAAGCTAGGTGGGAAAGTAAGCAGTGAGGAGGACATAACGAGGTTGCAAACGGATATACACTGGTTAAGTGATTAGGCAAGAAGATGGCAGATGGAGTATAATATGGGGAAATGTGAAATTATCCACTTTGGTAGGAATAATGGAGAAGCAGAATATTTTTTTAAAAGTGAGAAACTAGTAAATGTTGGTATTCAGAGGGATTTGGGTGTCCTTGTACACGAATCACAGAAAGTTAACATGCAGGTACAGCAAGCAATTAGGAAGGCAAATGGTATGTTGGCCTTTCTTGTAATGGGGTTGGAGTATAAGAGCAAGGAAGTCTTGCCGCAATTATATATGGCTTTGGTGAGACCACGTCTGGAGTACTATGTACAGTTTTGTTCTCCTTATCTAAGGAAGGACATACTTGCCTTAGGGGGGATGGAACGAAGGTTCACTAGATTGTTTCCTGGGGTGAGAGGGTTGTCCTATGAGGAGAGATTGAGTAGAATGGGCCTATATTCTCTGGAGTTTAGAAGAATGAGAGGTGATCTAATTGAAACGTTTAAAATTCTTAGAGGGCGTGACAGGGTAGATGTTGAGAGGCTGTTTCTCCTGGCTGGAGAGTCTAGAACTAAAGGTCATAGTCTCAGGATAAAGGGTCGCCATTTAGGACTGAGATGAGGAGAAATTTATTCACTCAGAGGGTTGTGAATCTTTGGAATTCTTTACCCCAGAGGGCTGTGGATGCTGAGTCATTGAGTATATTCAAGACAGAGATCGATAGATTTTTGGACACTAAAGGAATCCAGTGATATGGGGATCAGGTGGGAAAGTGGAATTGATGTAGAAGTTTAGCCATAGCCTTATTGAATGGCGGAGCAGACTTGAGGGGGCGTATGACCTACTCCTGCTACTACTTCTTATGTTCTTGTGCTACACAAAGACCAGATAGAAGGAGGGATGCACACTGAAATCCTTATTCTCCCAACAGAGTATATAGACCCAGAACAACATAGCCGCACTTCTGAGAGGCAGTGCAAAAGGAGACTGCGCTTCACGTGGGAGGCTGTCATTGAGTTATGTCGTAAACTGCTACAGTTAGTTCTGCATTGCTCGTTGCAGTAAAGGGCACTGCATCCCTAAATCTCTTTGCCTCTGACTCTTTCCAGGCTGCCACAGGGGATATTAGCAACATTAACGGGCTAAATCTTGCTGGAGCGGGGTATCTCGCAGCATGTGCTGTTCGTTGGACTTCTTCCTGCATCCTTCAGCTTGAATATAATTGCACCATAACTTGCTGGAAGTGCAAGCTGCAGCAAGGGCAACGGGGCATCTGGGACCTCAGTGAATGACAGGACCAAGTGTGTATCCCCTTAACCAATGAGATTTAAGGATTGAGAAAGAAACAGGAATGATGGGGAAGGAGGGTGAATTAGACTCAGATCAGGTACAGAAAGGGAAATAAAGAGAGGGAAAGAAACAGTAATATGAGAAAGAGAAAAAGGGACAAAAGAAAAGTAAGAAAAAAATTAAATTTGAAATTTTTTAAATCTCCAAGAAGAATTTATTAAATACAGGAATCAGACTCCACTGTTTAAATTGTTCCTTTTCTGGGCCAGAGAAGTTGATTAGCATTGTATTAAAAATTACCGCGTCATTAAGAGGGTAATTGTGCTGTTAAGTATGAGCCCTAACTTTCTGTGGTGAGTTTAATGGGTAATTAATGTGCAAAATGCAGCAAATTCTTAAAAATAACAGGGAGGTTGAGGGTGTGCTGCCATTTGTGTGCGGCTAATGGTGGAGCGGTGTAACTGGACCACTAAGTTATGATGATTTGCAACTCACAGTGTATTTCTTCTTCGCCTGAACATGTTGGCCGATTTACGCATTAATAATGGTGTGCGTCGTGAACATCCGTTATTTTTCCAGCAAGATTTGGGCCATACTAGTGTTAGGTGGTGTTAATGAAAAAAGAAAATTGCATTAATCTAGGAAGGAAGATGACCGCAGACAAATTTCCAAAGATGGATCCTGGAGACCCCAGAACCAGCGCACCACAACTGAACTGTTTCATTACAGCAGTTAAACCACTACCTGAACAAAGAAATTAATGTGTTTTTTAATAAAAGAAAGTTACAGACTTAATCCTGGAAGTCTACCTGCTTTATCTTATGACATACATTACAAAAGTTAATCTTGGCAATTGCATACCATATATTGGAAGTTGATTAACACCTTTGAGTTAATACTGAAAATCAAGTTGATTTTTGTGCTTGTAATGAATTAGATTTTATTAAATGATGCTTAGTATCAGTCACCTTTTTCAAATCTTTATTAACAGTAATCATTGATACCAAACATGATGGTGGTACTAACTTTAGTGTGATACACATAGTTAAATAAAGCATTCATCAGTTGCACACTAAATTGTCCCGTCAGATTTTTATATCTTTGTAGGTGAGTTCAAGTTAAATGGTACTTCAGCTAATGTTATACTGTATTCCAGCCGATGACCAAACTTTGGTTGGGTCTTTCATTTTGAATCGATTTATGTAGGACAATTCAAGGCCAAAATAGATATCACATATAAAACCCTAGATATAAACAGTAAATTGTGGTCTTTTACCCCTAAAACATTAAAGTGTTTGACAAGATTCCTCGTAAGAGACATGACTAACACGATAGCTTGTGAGATTAAATTAGTATCTGGATCGCTGATGGGAACCCAAAGGTGTTAATCAATGGTAATTAATATAATTGTGCAGTTTCGAATAGTGTTTTCCTGCTGTTTATATCTATTATTTATGGATTGTAGGTAGAATATCTTCGGTTCAGAACATCAATGTGTGTGTGCCAAGATGTCATGAGGAGAGGGATCTTGGGAAAATGAATGGTAAGTTGCATTTAACACTGAGAAATATAAGGCATAGTAGTGCTTAGAATAAGTTCTAAATTGTTAAATAGGATGTAGCAGTAAAACTGATTTTGGGTGATCATAAGATTAGAAAAACACAAGTTAACTGCCATTTAATGAGCAATACTTAGAATTGTTAATTTATGCTACCTAGTACAAAATAATTCACTGAGTTTGGATGGTGTTCAAATATTCAAATGTAGATAAATTCCAGATCTGGGTACAGACCAGGAGGTGATGGGAGTACAGTCTCCACCACTTACACTGTCCACACTTATTCCGGGCAGCTGTCTATATTGGATAAATAAAAGAAAGAACAGAAAATGCTGGAAATACTCAGCAGGCCAGGCAGCATCCGTGGAGAGAGAAACAGGGTTAACGTTTCAGGTCTGGGACCCTTCATCAGAACTGGAAAAAGCTGGCAATGTAACAGATATTAAGCAGGTGCAGAGACGGGGGGGGCGGGGGGGGGTTGGCGGGGGGGTTTAGGAGGGGAGGAAAGAATTGAAAGAATATGCTGTGAAAATGTTGCAAATGGGAATGGCAAAATCATACTGCATGAAAAATGGGGGCAGGGATTATTATCTGAAATTGTTGAACTCTACGTTGAGTTCGGCAGGCTGCAAAGTGCCCAATCGAAAGATGAGGTGCTGTTCCTCGAGCTTACGTTGAGCTTCATTAGAACAATGTAATAGGCCGAGGACAGAGAGATCAGAGTGGGAGTGAAGTGGAGAATTAAAGTGACAGGCGACCGGAAGCTCGGGGTCACCCTTACGGACTGAACGGAGGTGTTCCATAAAGCGGTCGCCCAATCTGCATTTGGTCTCCCCAATGTAGAGGGGACCGCATCGTGAGCAGCGAATACAGTATATTAAATTGCAAGAAGTACAAGTAAATCGCTGTTTTACCTGGAAGGGGTGTTTGGGGCCCTGGACAGTGGGAAGGGAGGAGGTAAAAGGGCATGTGTTGCATCTCCTGTGTTTGTACGGGAAGGTGCCAGGTGAAGGAGAAGGGCTGTTGGGGGTGATTGAGGAGTGGACCAGGGTGTCGCGGAGGGAGCGGTCCCTTCGGAATGCTGAAAGGGGAGGTGAGGGGAAGATGCATTTGGTGGTGGGATCATGTTGGAGGTGGCGGAAATGGCGGAGGATGATCCGTTGAATGTGGAGGCTGGTGGGGTGAAAGGTGAGGACAAGGGGAACCCTATCATGGTTCTGGGAGGGAGGGGAAGGGGTGAGAGCAGAAGTGCGGGAAACAGAACGGACACGGTCAAGGGCCGTGTCAACCACAGTAGAGGGGAATCCTCGGTTGAGGAAAAAGGAAGACATGTCGGAAGCACTGGTATGGAAGGTGGCATCGTCAGAACAGATGCGGCGGAGACGGAGAAACTGGGAGAATGGAATAGAGTCCTTACAGGAAGCGGGGTGGGAGGAAGTGTAGTCCAGGTAGCTGTGGGAGTCGGTGGGCTTGTAGTGGAAAGCCGATCGCCAGAAATGGAGATGGAGAAGTCAAGGAAGGGAAGGGAAGAGTCGGAGATGGACCATGTGAAGGTGAGGGAAGGGTGGAAATTGGAAGTAAAGTGAATGAACTTATCTAGTTCAGGGCAAGAGCAGGAAACGGCACCAATACAGTCATCGATGTACCGGAAAAAGAGGTGAGGGAGGGGACCTGAGTAGGACTGGAACAAAGAATTTTCCACATATCCCATGAACAGGCAGCCATAGCTAGGGCCCATGCGAGTTCCCATAGCAACACCTTTAATTGGGAGGAAGTGAGTGGAGTCAAAGGAGAAGTTGTTCAATGTGAGAACAAGTTCAGCCAGGCGGAGGAGGGTGGTGGTTGATGGGGACTGGTTGGGCCTCTGTTCAAGGAAGAAACGGAGCGCCCGAAGGCCGTCCTGGTGGGGGATGGAGGTGTAGAGGGATTGGACGTCCATAGTGAAAAGGAAACGGTTGGGGCCAAGAAACTGGAAACTTAAAGTGACGGAGGGCGTCGGAAGAGTCGCGAATGTAGGTGGGAAGAGACTGGACAAGGGGAGAAAAAATAGAGCCGAGATAGGAAGAGATAAGTTCCGTGGGGCAAGAATAGGCTGAAACGATGGGTCTACCAGGGCAGTCCTGTTTGTGGATCTTGGGAAAGAGGTAGAAGCGGGCTGTGCGGGGTTGGGGGACTATGAGGTTGGCGGCCATGGAGGGAAGATCTCCAGAGGAGATGAGGTCAGTGACAGTCTTGGAAACAATAGCTTGATGTTTGCTAGTGGGGTCATGGTCCAGGCGGAGGTAGGAGGAGGTGTCGGAGAGTTGGCGTTCAGCTTCCGCACGGTAGAGGTCGGTTCGCCAAACAACAACAGCACCACCCTTATCAGCAGGTTTAATGATAATGTTAGGGTTGGATTGGAGAGAACGGAGTGCTGCAAGTTCAGAGGGAGGTAGGTTGGAGTGAGAGAGGGGAGCAGAGAAATGGAGACGGCCGATGTCACGTCGGCAGTTAGCAATGAAAAGATCTAGAGAGGGTAAGAGGCCAGAGGGAGGGGTCCAAGTAGAACGAGCATTAGAAAGCGGGAGAAAGGATCAGCAGTGCGGGTGGAAGAATCCTGGCCAGAGAAGTGGGCACGGAGACGAAAGCGATGGATGAAGAGCTCAGCATCGTGCCGAGCTCGAAATTCATTCAGATGGGCTCTTCTTCCATCGCCTTCGTCCCCATCAACCACCACCCTCCTCCGCCTGGCTGAACTTGTTCTCACATTGAACAACTTCTCCTTTGACTCCACTCACTTCCTCCCAATTAAAGGTGTTGCTATGGGAACTCGCATGGGCCCTAGCTATGGCTGCCTGTTCATGGGATATGTGGAAAATTCTTTGTTCCAGTCCTACTCAGGTCCCCTCCCTCACCTCTTTTTCCGGTACATCGATGACTGTATTGGTGCCGTTTCCTGCTCTTGCCCTGAACTAGATAAGTTCATTCACTTTACTTCCAATTTCCACCCTTCCCTCACCTTCACATGGTCCATCTCCGACTCTTCCCTTCCCTTCCTTGACTTCTCCGTCTCCATTTCTGGCGATCGGCTTTCCACTACAAGCCCACCGACTCCCACAGCTACCTGGACTACACTTCCTCCCACCCCGCTTCCTGTAAGGACTCTATTCCATTCTCCCAGTTTCTCCGTCTCCGCCGCATCTGTTCTGACGATGCCACCTTCCATACCAGTGCTTCCGACATGTCTTCCTTTTTCCTCAACCGAGGATTCCCCTCTACTGTGGTTGACACGGCCCTTGACCGTGTCCGTTCTGTTTCCCGCACTTCTGCTCTCACCCCTTCCCCTCCCTCCCAGAACCAGGATAGGGTTCCCCTTGTCCTCACCTTTAACCCCACCAGCCTCCACATTCAACGGATCATCCTCCGCCATTTCCGCCACCTCCAACGTGATCCCACCACCAACACATCTTCCCCTCACCTCCCCTTTCAGCATTCCGAAGGGACCGCTCCCTCCGCGACACCCTGGTCCACTCCTCAATCACCCCCAACAGCCCTTCTCCTTCACCTGGCACCTTCCCGTACAAACGCAGGAGATGCAACACATGCCCTTTTACCTCCTCCCTTCCCACTGTCCAGGGCCCCAAACACCCCTTCCAGGTGAAACAGCGATTTACTTGTACTTCTTGCAATTTAATATGCTGTATTCGCTGTTCACGATGCGGTCTCCTCTACATTGGGGAGACCAAACGCAGATTGGGCGACCGCTTTGCGGAACACCTCCGTTCAGTCCGTAAGGGTGACCCCGAGCTTCCGGTCGCCTGTCACTTTAATTCTCCACTTCATTAGGCATTAAAAGGGGAATTAAAGAAGCGTGCAATAAGGGCACAGCAGTCATCATGGGTGACTTTAATCTACATATAGATTGGGCCAACCAAATTAGTAACAATACTGTGGAGGAGGAATTCCTGGAGTGTATATGGGATGGTTTCCTGGACCAATATGTCGAGGAACCAACCAGAGATCAGGCCATCTTAGACTGGGTATTATGTAACGAGAAAGGATTAATTAGCAATCTTGTTGTACGAGGCCCCTTGGGTCTGAGCGATCATAATATGATCGAATTCTTCATTAAGATGGAGAATGAAGTAGTTGACTCAGAGACTAGGGTCCTCAATTTAAATAAAGGAAACTACGATGGTCTGAGGAGCGAGTTGGGTAGGATTGATTGGGGAATGGCACTCAAAGGGTTGACGGTGGATAGACAATGGCAAACATTCAAAGACCGAATGGCTGAGCTACAGAATTTGTTCATCCCAATTTGGCATAAAAATAAAACAAAAAAGGTGACTCAACCGTGGCTAACAAGGGAAATTAGGGATAGCATAAGATCCAAGGAGACGACATATAAATTGGCCAGAAAAAGCAATAATCCTGAGGATTGGGAGCAGTTTAGGATTCAACAAAGGAGGACAAAGGGATTAATTAAGAAAGGGAAAATAGAATATGAGAGTAAGCTATCAGGGAACGTAAAAACTGACTGTAAAAGCTTTTATAGATATGCGAAGAGAAAAAGATTGGTGAAGTCAAGCGTAGGTCCCTTACAGTCAGAATCAGGGGAATTTATAATGGGAAACAAAGAAATGGCAGACCAACTAAATTCATACTTTGGTTCTGTCTTCACAAAGGAGGACACAAATAACCTCCCAGAGATGCCGGGGAACATAGGGCCTGATGAAAGGGTGGAACTGAAAGAAATCAGTATTTGTAGGGAAATGGTGTTAAGAAAATTGATGGGACTAAAGGCCGATAAATCCCCAGGGCCTGATAATCTACATCCCAGGGTACTTAAGGAAGTGGCCCTGGAAATAGTAGATGCATTACTGGTCATCTTCCAGAACTCGATAGACTCTGGAACAGTACCCATGGATTGGAGGGTAGCTAATGTTACCCCACTATTCAAAAAAGGTGGTCGAGAAAAAGCGGGGAATTATAGACCGGTAAGCCTGACATCGGTAGTGGGGAAAATGCTTGAATCTATTATAAAAGATGTAATAGCAGAGCACTTGGTAAGCAGTGACAGGATCGGACAAAGTCAACATGGATTTACAAAAGGTAAATCATGCTTGACTAATCTACTGGAATTTTTTGAGGATGTAACTGGTAAAATAGATAAGGGAGAACCAGTGGATGTGGTGTATTTGGACTTTCAGAAGGCTTTCGATAAGGTCCCACATAAGAGATTAGTGTGCAAAATTAAGGCACATGGGATTGGGGGCAAGGTATTGACTTGGATAGAGAACTGGTTGGCGGACAGAAAGCAAAGAGTTGGAATAAACGGGTCATTTTCCGAGTGGCAGGCAGTGACTAGTGGGGTACCGCAAGGATCGGTCCTAGGACCCCAGCTGTTCACAATATATATTAATGATCTGGACGAGGGAATTGGATGTAATATCTCCAAATTTGCAGACGACACAAAGCTGGGTGGGAGGGTAAGCTGTGAGGAGGATGTCGTGAAACTCCAGTACGATCTGGACAGATTGGGTGATTGGGCAGAAACATGGCAAATGCACTATAATGTGGATAAATGTGAGGTTATCCACTTTGGTGGCAAAAACAGGAAGGCAGATTATTATTTGAATGGCAATAGATTGGGAGAAGGGGAAGTGCAAAGAGACCTGGGTGTTCTTGTGCACCAGTCGCTGAAGGTAAGCATGCAGGTGCAGCAGGCGGTTAAGAAGGCAAATGGTATGTTGGCCTTCGTAGCAAGAGGGTTCGGGTACAGGAACAAGGATGTCTTGCTACAGTTGTACAGGGCCTTGGTGAGACCGCACCTTGAGTACTGTGTGCAGTTTTGGTCGCCTTACCTGAGGAAGGACGTTCTTGCCATGGAAGGAGTGCAGCGAAGATTCACCAGGCTGATACCTGGGATGGCAGGAATGACGTATGAGGAGAGATTGTGTCGATTGGGCTTATACTCACTGGAGTTTAGAAGATTGAGAGGGGATCGCATCGAAACCTATAAAATTCTGTCAGGCCTGGACAGACTAGATGCAGGAAGGATGTTTATGATGGCCGGGGAATCCAGAACCAGGGGTCATAGTCTAAGGATAAGGGGTAAGCCATTTAGGACTGAAATGAGGAGGAATTTCTTCACCCAGAGAGTGGTGAACCTGTGGCATTCTCTGCCACAGAGGGCGGTGGAGGCCAGTTCATTAAATATATTCAAAAAAGAGTTGGATATATTTCTTAAGGCTAAAGGGATCAAGGGATATGGGGAGAAAGCAGGGACAGGGTACTGAATTTGGATGATCAGCCATGATCTCATTGAATGGCTGAGCAGGCTCGAAGGGCCGAATGGCCTACTCCTGCTCCTATCTTCTATGTTTCTATGTTTCACTCCCACTCTGATCTCTCTGTCCTCGGCCTATTACATTGTTCTAATGAAGCTCAACGTAAGCTCGAGGAACAGCACCTCATCTTTCGATTGGGCACTTTGCAGCCTGCCGGACTCAACGTAGAGTTCAACAATTTCAGATAATAATCCTTGCCCCCATTTTTCATGCAGTATGATTTTGCCATTCCCATTTGCAACATTTTCACAGCATGTTCTTTCAATTCCTTCCTCCCCTCCTAAACCTCCACCCCCCCCCCCCCCCCCGCTGTCACTGCACCTGCTTAATATCTGTTACATTTCCAGCTTTTTCCAGTTCTGATGAAGGGTCCCAGACCTGAAACGTTAACTCTGTTTCTCTCTCCATGGATGCTGCCTGGCCTGCTGAGTATTTCCAGCATTTTCTGTTGTTATTTCAGATTTCCAGCATCCGCAGTATTTTGCTATTAAATAAAAGACAGACTTGTATTTATATAGCACCTTTTACAACCACAGGATGGCTTCAAGTGCTTTACAGACAATGAAGTACTTCTTGAAGTGCAGTCACTGTTGTAATGTAGGAAATGCGCAAGCCAATTTGTGCACAGCTAAGGTTCCACCAACAGCAATGTGATAACGACCAGATAATCTGTCTTTTAGTGATGTTGGTTGAGAGATAAATATTGGCTAGGACACCGTAACTAGTAAATAGCGCTCACCATTTGCCAGTACCATCAGAGTCAATTACAAAGGTGTCGTTTAAAATGTATTAAACCGCCAGCTATTTTGGGCAGTTCACTAAGTTCTTTGCACCTCATTAATCCGCTGTACTTAATCGTTTTACACACTGCTTCACAACACTCCTCTATCTATGCACTGGGGATTTCTGTGACAAAATGTTCCCAGTTAAATTGGAGATGTATGCTCGCAGAAATAAAGATACTCGTGATTAAAATATCTAAAAATATCACTAGAACCTCACGCATTACAAAAGCTGGACCATACTTGTAAATGGGAGCACATATCCTGACGTTACTTGAGCTGGCCATAATAGGATGCATGAAGATGAATGAAAACACATTAGTGTTTTAAGTTTGTTTGGTTTAAACTGTACATGTTCTGCTGTTGGCCTCAAACATGAGGCACTGATGATCAGTTCTTATTGAATCGGAGACTGGTTTTACCGCCACCACTTATAGCAGATAAATCACGTTAGTAACAACGCTTTTGCTCTAAGTGGTGGGAACTGCACTTAACTATTTTGAAATTTTGTATTACATAATTGATGTTTTGGGAATTTTAGCACAGAATTATGACAAACCCAATGACTCTGGTGGATTACATTTTCCAAATTTGGTGGACCTTCGACAAGTTACAGTACTTCCAAAAGCAGAATGGCAACGAATGCAGGACAATCTGAATGGTATAAATAGAGAGGCAGAATTTTTACGTGCCCAAATGGAAGAAAGAGAAGCCTTACACTTAAAATCTAAAGAAGTGACTAAACACTGGACAAACACCATTGCAGTAAGCACACTTTAAATATCCTGCACCATTTTTCTGTTGTTATTGTGTTGTACAATATTATACCACTTTATTGTTTGATTGTATTTTTCTATTACAGTAGTTAAAAGAGAAAAAGAAAGTGACTGTTTATATTCCCAGAATTTTATTGTGCTTGCAGTACTGTAGCATTGCATTTCTACTGTGGTCCAAAGTATAGTTGCTTTTCCAATCCATTATGCCTGATAAACAGGTGGAAAGTGAGCATAACCAATCAGAAAAGGGGGTTGGGGATCTGTGACTTCATTCAGCATCACATCCAATTTCGCAGTAGCAATCTTGAGTATTACCCTCCAGTTTGCCGCTGGATCTTTGTAAAAGTGACATCACCGAGTTGTGCACGCAATTTCCAGGCATTTATGCAATTGGCCAGATCGGGTGGGAAAGGACTGGATAAGTGCCCCACTCCATTTTAACTGCCCTCCTGCCTGTTTTCTGGCAGGCGGGGGAGTTGAAATCGACCCCACTGTATGACACCTTTATTAGAGACTTTCAACATTCAACCCTTTTTTGAGGAAGTTGCTAATTTGGTAGATGTAGGTAGCCTGGTTGACACTGTATATCTGCATTTTCACAAACCTTTTGACAAAATACCACACAATAGGCTACTTAATAAGATATAATCTTGTGGCATTAGCAGGCAGATTTTTGGGCTGGATAAGAAATTGGTTGCATCTTATAGGCTTAGGTATTGTTGGACGTGAATCACTGACTGTGCACTACTGGTGCCGCGAGGCTATAGGAAAAACAAATAGAATGCTAGGATATGTCGTCAGGCTGATCAAATACAAAACAAAAAACACTATACTGTCTGTGTGTAAGACTTTGGTTAGGCCTCATTGAGAATATTGTGCCCAGATTTGGTTCCCTCCTAGTGTGGGTGATATAGAGGCCCTGGAATAAGTTCAGAGGAGGGCCACTAGATTGATACCTAATTTAAAGTCCCTTACTTACCACAATAGCTTAGAGCTGGGGTGTTTTACTTCAGAAAAACATAGACTTAGAGATTTGATTGAGGGCATTAAAATAATGAAAGGATTATATTTGGTCGATATGGATATGCTATTTGAGTTAGATAAGTTAGGAAGGACAAGAGGAGATGCGTATAAGTTATGTAAGCATTGGACTAGGTTGGATGTCAGGCGGTAATTCTTTTCAGAGGGTCGTCAACTTTTGGAACAAGTTACAGTCTCGTCCAGTGAGAGCGGATTTGCTGCAAGTGTTCAAAAGGGAGCTAGATGAGTTCTTAACTGTGGCTTCCATCACAGCATATAAATGGTAGGTGGAGAATTAGAAGATGTGTCTTCCAGTCACTTTGATTTCATGGAACTTGTTTGATCACCTTTGGGGGTCACAAAGGAATATACCAGGTCCTTTTTCTCCCTAATTCACCAAGTATTTTTTTTCTTTTTTTGCTGCTCCCGGGAGACTGTGGCTGGCGGGTGGGGGCGTGCGCAGATGGGGGGTCATGATGTGCATTAGTTGTACCAAGACATTATGGGACAGGCTTGATGGACCAACTAATTTTTTTCCTGACCGCCATTTTCATATGTTCGTAAGGTCAGTGGGAGCATTTGAAGGGTGTTTTTGCACCTATATCTGTTTTTTCCCCCATTTAAATGGTCAACAGTCTTTGGGGCAATGATCTAGATGCTGCCATTTTTCTCCTACAATCACAACAATAGCACTATGAGTTCCCCACAAGGAAATCCACATGTACTTGGGCTTTTTGAAGGAAGAAGAGGACCCAATCGAAGGATCCTCGGGTTGCACCAGAGGCACTCAGTCACAAGTATCCCCACAGCTGCTTCTGTGGATAGAGGCACATATACCTCAATTTTTGTCAGCAGCTACAAGCCTGCAGAAGCTGTTCTTCACCAGGGAGACCGTGATAGTGTTGTACCGTATATTCCAAGTTGATTTGCAGCCAAACTCAGAGGTGCTAATCATAGAGTCTGGATCTGCAGCTGTCTCCTGAGTGGCAACACCATCATGAATGCACATTTTAGCACTGCCTCACTATGGCCACTTGTTGATGTAATAGCAGACCTTATTGCATCAGTGAGTTCAGTGAAGCACAGCATCATGGTTCTCTGTAGGTGATCCCCACGCACAAGATAGTAAAATGCTATCTTCACATTATTGAGTTCATTCCAATTTTTCAGCCATTATGCACCAAACTGTGAAATATTTTTTTGTACACCAAAGGTAAAGATGAAATGGAGCTCCATATTGTCAGGTTTTTAGGATACTCACCATCCATCACCTCAAGGTAGGTTCAAGGATTAGGAAATAGCAAGAAGTCTGATTAATAACTTTTATCAATAAACAAACTAATACAATCCATTACATGCAGTGTCCATGAGATCATTGTCAAAAACTCACAGGCATAGAACACATTAAGGCTGGTGAGTTGATTTCTCTCCACTGCTGATAGTCCTGGATCAGACTATATAGAGTTCCAAAGTACAACAGTGCCGTTGTATAGTTAACTATTGGGTCCAATACGTCATTACCTTCTGTTGATAGGTCAGCTTGCTTAGTGGTCAGCTTGTTTTAGTGGTTAAGTCAGCTGCTATTATTCAGTCCACATGTCAATTAATGTCTTTTAGGTTTATTGCATTCTGGATGAGTGCTCGTTAGGATTCTCTGTAGCTTTCAATCCCTTATCTCTTCCAATCTTTATTGCAAAATAAACTTATTCCCTATATCTACACTGGAGTCCATGCAGCAATTGACATTCCATTTTTACACTCGCCCCTGCTGTGCTGAGAAGCCTGTTTGGTACATCTGTGTGTCTGTCTGAAGTGTGTTTTGACCAAACAACCTGACACTACTCTAGCTCAATATTGTATAATTCTATATAATACCAACTAGCTTATTCTATTTAATAATCTATACGTGCCTATCCTTACACGTATTTCATGACATCGTCTTGAATATCAGTCACATTGACAGTGCTGGCCTTCAGTATTTTGATCATACTGACAGCTATATTTTTCAGAAAAATTGCAAACCAATTATTTCACTGTTACAGGTTCCTGATAAGTAGGTAGTTGAAATCGCCACAAATTGTAATTTTTTATCCACGTGGCACAGACATCTAAAAGTTTGGTTTTATATAAATTGTTTCTTTAAGTAACCAGCATCCTTGTGATAAAAATTATGCACACACAATCTGGATGTTCTTTCTCCCCAGACAGAAACAAGTCTACCAAACATTTTCAGTTAGTGAATATTATTGATCAATAATGAGATTAAAGTTATATAAGGAACTTAATCTGCAATTTAAAAAATTTGCCTGAAATTCAGTTTTACCCAATTGTAGAATATTCATGCTCAATATTAGGCTTTTAGGACTGCTATAAAAGTCATATTACATTTTATGCAAAATTACTAGACCATCACTATAGAACGGACTTTGTAACACAGAATTGGCTGCTGAGGATCACATTACATAGAGGGTAGATGAAGTGTACTGTATTTGAAAGGTTAATAATATCTTATGTTGGCAATGTTACAATCTGCATTCAAACTCTAAGTTTAAAAAGAAAAATTTGCATCCTAGGGTCAAAGACAATTAAGGCTTGACTCAAGAAAACTACGTAAAGAAAAGGAAGAAGCGGAGAGGAAACAAATAGATTTAGAGGAAGCGAAATATATGGCGCAGAAAAGAAAAGAAAGCCTGGAACATGCCAAAACTCTGCTTTTCTATCAGACTGATAGAGTGAAAGGATTTAATGTACAGTATGATTTTTTTTGTCTAAATTTTAATTCTTTTGAATTAAAAAAAACTTTAATGATTACATTTCTATTTATTTAAAGAGAATATTATAAATATAATTGATTTATTATATTGTATTCTCATAATTTTGCTTACAGTTGCAATATGATCCTCTTATAATAGTCTTTCATAACAGGATGAATCTGTAATAATAATACCATAGTAACTACTCGCAGTCTTCAATTGATTTGATTTCAACACTACTTAATTTGTATCATTTTCATTTATTGAGAGATAATAAGATTACATACCTTGTGCAGCCTTCCTCAATTTTGATATTGGGTATCCTCCATGTCATGAACAAGTAAGCGCAAGCAGCCAAGGATGAGCACAAACATGGTTTGAGCCCTTAGATGTTTTTTGATGTCATGAAGCTGGGATATATGATTTTTCCTTTCTGTGACATATAAAGGTATAATCCTCAGCTGATACATTGGAAGGAATTTAAAATAAGGGCAACGACTTACCTCGCTGGGATCAAGCTGCCTTGATTGGATTTTAACCTGCTGTTTTCAGCATCTGGGCGGGACACCTGCCGGAAGGCAGCAGGACCCTGCTTTAAATATGTAGATTGGGCCCCAATGATGTCATTGAGCCTGACTGCAATTTTAGCCTAAGGCCTGAGCACAGCAGAGTAGTGGTGCCTTGCCCGCTAGGCTGAACCCGTCAGGAACTGCAATGAAGACCAGAAGAGTCACAAGGTAAGTTGTTTTAATTCTTTTTAGGGTTCCTTGTGGGCCAGGAGGAGCAGGTATGCTCTTCTAGGCTCCATGAGAAAAAATTGGGCCACCCCGGCCAGGCATTTCCTTCTTACTCCCCAGCCATGAGCTTCCTCAAAAGGATTTACTTTAGTGCTGGGGACCTGTCTCTCCAGTCCCTGTCGGCAGCGAGGTAGTGGATCTAGCCAGGTTTGGGTGGGAGTCCTTCAAGCTCCATTTAAATCTTCCCCTCCCCGTTACAGCATTCCGAACAGCCCGCTTCCTTCGCGACACCCTGGTCCACTCCTCAATCACCCCCAACACCCCCTCCCCTTCTCACAGCACCTTCCCATGCAAGTGTAGGAGATGCAACACCTGCCCTTTTTACCTCCTCCCTTCCAAGGCCAGGGCCCCAAACACTCCCTCCAGGTGAAACAGCGATTTACTTGTACTTCTTGCAATTTAGTATACTGTATTCGCTGCTCACGATGCGGTCACCTCTACATTGGGGAGACCAAACGCAGATTGGGTGACCGCTTTGCTGAACACCTCCGTTCAGTCCGTAAGCTTGACATCGAGTTTCTGGTTGCCTGTCACTTTATTCTCTGCCCCACTCCCACACTGAACTCTCTGTCCTCAGCCTCATACACTGTTCCAACGAAGCTCAACATAAGCTCAAGGAACAGCACTTCATCTTTCGATTAGGCACTTTACAGCCTTCTGGACTCAACATCGTGTTCAACAATTTCAGACCATAAACTCTGCCCCTATTTTTACAGATGGCAGCTGTTGATGATTCTGCCATTTCCATTTACACCTCTTCTGGACCCATCTTTTGTTTCTTTATTTGTCCCATTACCATTTCCTTTTGCTTTGTACAATCATACCTTTTGTCATTTAATCACTCCTGTCTTCCACCCTATCACAGACCTTTCCTTTTGTGTTTTCCTCCACTCCCCCCTTTCCCTGCCCCAACACTTGCTTAAAATCTGTTACATCTCTAACTTTTTCCAGTTCTGATGTAAGGTCATCAACCGAAATGTTAACTCTGCTCAGATGCTGCCTGACCTGCTGAATATTTACAGTATTTTTTGATTTTATTTCAGATTTCCAACATCCGCAGTATTTTGTTTTTGTATCATTTAAAGGAGGCCCGTGAGTTAAAATCCCTGATCCTCCCCTTAAATAAAATCGTCCTCATTGTGTTTGTTTTTCTAAAAGAGACAAAAATGTGATAGTTACATGTTAAAAACACAGTCTAACCATAAATATAGAGACACAAAGCTGAGAAGAGCTCACTATGTGGAGGATGTTTCACTCAAAGAATGAGGATGACTCTACAAAACAATCTAACTTCCTCATTCAGCATCTTCCATGTATTGCAGAAGTCTGAGCTAATAGTTCTCGGAAGGACAATGCCTGGTTGTCTCAGTCTTAATTAAATACCATGGGAAAATTCAGTGGATTTGCGCCTCCCGTTAGTGCCCCAAGAGGGCGCTAACGGGGCGCAGAGAAACTTGCGCCTGGGCACGGCGCCGCCAACGCCTTCCATGAAATTCAGCGGGAGGTTACGGCGGCGGTAACCGATGACGTCATCGCCATGCGCAGCGCCCCGGCCGCAATCTTCAGTAGCGCCCCCTGACTTACCGCTGGACGCTATGTTCGACAGGGTCAGGGGGGCCTACCTGCGGCCGGAGCAGCACAAATTAAAGGGGAGGTGCCAGGCGGCCATTTTTGTTGCTGGCCGCCTGCCAGCGCCTGCCCAGTTGCTGTCCCCGGCTTTCTGTGCAGCCCCCTTGCGGGGTGCCGGCTGCATTCCGTGAGCTCGGCACTTCTCTTGAGTGCCAGGCTCTTTTGCCGGCACTTTGATCCCTGCTGGCTCAGCTGGGCCCCGGGTCGCGCTGTGCAAGCCCCTCCCCTTTAATATGGGAAGGAAGGCCTGCAGTACCACGGCGCGACGTGCCGCAGGGCGTGGCGCTGCAGCTTGTAGCACCATAATATTCACTCGCAGCACCCCAAGAGGGCAGCGGGGTGCTTCCAGTAGCACCCCACCTCTTGGGGCGCTACCAGTGAATTTCAGGCATGGGGGCGTGACCCAATTTTCCCCCCGAGTTGAAAACAGGCATACCAAATTGCAATTATCACTGGCTCCTAAAATCAGCAGTAATGTTTGGTAAAGTACACATGAAAACCGCTCTAAGAACTCTATTTCCTTTTTCTTGGGAAAATTCAGAAATCCCCTTTGGTAAAAACTAGGGTGAGGCCTTCTCTTCATACCAAATCTAGTGGATGGTCTACCATACCTCGCTGCAGTTTACCTCCCTGCACTACTTGTCTGAAACCAAGACTATTAATGGAGCTGTTATCAAAAGTATCATCTTCACTCACTTCGTAATACATTTGCCTCTAAGTCAGAAGCTTATGGGTTGATATCCCACTCTAATACTTGATAATATAATCCAAGGTGACAGCATTTGTTGTTTGGAAGTCCCACTCTCTTGCAGATAAGTGGAAAAGCACAGAAGCATGTGAGGTAATTAAGTTTATTTAGTAAAAAACCTGAAAACAAATTGGCCATGAATTTTGGGATTTGTATCTGAGGTAGATTATTTTCTCTAAGTTAAATCCAGGAATATGGAATTGAGGTACAGATCAGCCATGATCTAATTGAATGGCAGTAAGATTGAGGGGCTGAATAGCCTACACCTGTTTCTATGTTTTCCTTTTTTTGCTTCTGTAATTATCTCTACTCTTTTGTTAACTTTTCTTTTACATTTAATGCTTGTAAAATGCTTTACTATTTGCCTTTAGTAATTGATTTCCCATCGTCTTCAAGTGAATCACGGTTACTGGGCTGGGATAATTGGATCAGGGCACGCAGACGTAATTTATTCCTCATTTTAAAGCCATTCATTCTGTCCTTATTTTTGTATTCCCATTATAAGTTCCTGTGTCCATGTTTATTATGGGAACTGCTTATGGAAATTTGTCAGGCTGTAATTATGCCCTTGCACCAGTTGTGGTGTGGCAGTGTCTCGATTAGAGGGAGGATGTAATCGCAACCTGGCAAGTTTTACAAAAGCAGTTTCCATTATAAATATGGACATAGTAATTTATAATGGAAAAGGTTGACAGAAAATGTACACAGATGTGCACAGAGAGAAAGGAGCCACCAACAGCTGCAGACTGCATTAAGGTGGAGGTTGTGAGGAAAATATAGCCCTCAGCAGCTCCCTTCCCACTCCTCCTCCAATCACATGCTTCCCCCAACCCCTTGTTCCCATAATGTCCCCTATCCTTTCACCTTTCCACTACCTCCTCCTCTTCTGACCACACCACTTCCATCACTACCTGCTCAACTCCTCTATCCTCCTCGCTCCCTTGCTTCTATTCCCCTCAAGTTTGGGTGATGGGAGGCCAGAGTCCCACATAACCTCAATTTGTTTGCCACACCCTTCTGTTCTCCTACTCTTCTATCTATTGCCTTCAAAGAGGTTTTCTTTACTTTCAGAATCAACTTTAAAAAAAATAGAAGATAAATCAAATTAGAATGAGGAAATTTACATTATTTATCGCTCTCTTTC
Source organism: Somniosus microcephalus (assembly GCF_052327205.1). NCBI lineage: Eukaryota > Metazoa > Chordata > Chondrichthyes > Squaliformes > Somniosidae > Somniosus > Somniosus microcephalus. The sequence goes on along the minus strand of NC_140989.1, from coordinate 235,026 downwards.
TGTCTTATAGATTTCAGCAATTATAATCTGTCTCGTAAGTGTAAGCAATTAGCATTTACTATTTCTTTCAACAAAACACAGGTGAGATAATTAGTTGTCTGCAATATTCAACTTTTCTTTTAAACAGAATTAACATTAAAATAAAAAAAAGTCTCTCACTCACACACGTACACACTAGTCTCTATTTTTTCTGTTCCCTTCAGCTTAATAGACTTGATGAAATATATAGAATGCAAAACAAAAGCTGCAAAAGTGTGCAATCAAAATCTGTACACTCATTTTCCTCACTTTTTATCTCACACACAAACACATATACACATAGCTTCATTAAAAAAAAAACCTCAATATTAGCTTTACCTCAGCAAGTTTACAGATTGACCGAGAACTGAAAATTTACAAGCACCTGGCTGTCTGCAAACTATGTGTACCAACGATAATTCTAATTGACTGCATATTTACAGGAATTGGATTTGGTGGCCTAAAAGGGACAGGTCACCTTCATCACAGCTCCATCTCAGTAGCAGAATAATACATTACATGTTACATAATACAACACTACTGTTATAAAACTGCGCAACATCTGAATTGCCATGTGCAAAAACCATGGGCGATCTGCTAGTAATATATAATTAGAAATGATGAAGAGGGATTTAAAAGCTGTAATTCAGTCTTGGAGTTCTGTTGATGTGAATAAATTCCTTGAATTTGTGACTATAGCTTATGTTATGTTCATAAATAAATAGACGTTTTCATTATGAACAGCTAGCTTGAGCTAGTCATTTATTCAGCCATGTGGACTAGTGTACAGGCATCCATCTTGACTACCGCCTTGTGGGTAGCCCACCACTAAACATACAGCTCCACCTAGTGTACCATTCTAGAATGACATGTTACTGATCATTACATCCCCCTTAGAGGTTAAACAAAATCAATATCAATCAATCATAACGACATAAACATCTTCACAACAGTCAACACATTTTCAAAGCTTTACTTTATGAACTCTAAGCTTTTCATTCTTTTATTATAGTTTTCTTTGTGCTCAAAGATTAAGTCTATCAGGCTTTTTTACTTCACGTGTGGATCTTCTCAGCACAGGTAAGTCTGATGTGTTTTCATGAGAGCCTGTATGTATGTTTGTGTTAGATTGTTCTGGTGGTGAGTGACAAGATTCAATTGCGGCATTGTCATCGATTTGCTCTTGGATAGTTTCTTGTGTTTTCAGGAGGGAATGGCGATTCCTCCTGAGAATCTGTCCTTCCTCAGTTCTAACAGTGTATGACCTTGGTCCTACTTCCTCAAGAACTGTAGCTTTCCTGTTCCATGCATCTGGATCCTCAATCCTGACAACATCAACCCTTGTCAATGGTTTCAGAGTTTTGGATGACTTGTCATAGTATGATTTCTGTTTCAGCTTTAACAGTTGAAGTCTCTATCTCAGTTCCTTACTCTGCTTTTCTTTTGCACAGCAGGGTAGCATGGTGTGCAACTTGCGACCCATTAGGAGTTCAGCAGGTGAAGAACCACAGTCTAAAGGGGAGGCTTGGTAGCTCAGCAGGTTGAGATAAGGATCAGACTTGCTTTCTGTTGCTTTCTTCAGTAGCTGTTTGAGAACTTAAACACCTTTCTCTGCCTCACCATTCGACTGAGCATACAGAGGACTGGATGTGATGTGTTGAAAGTCATAATGTGCTGCAAACTGTTGCCACTCCTTACAGTTTACAAGTTTACAGTTGAAGCACGGACCATTGTCGCTAACGGCAATCCTGGGAATTGCATGTCTGGCGAAGATGGATTTAACATGCATTATGACACTGCTTGCTGATGTGCTTGAGAGCAGCGCCATCTCAGGATAGTTAGAATAGTAGTCGATCATGTAGTGTCCGAGTATAAATAATACACGGACTGCAGGAGAACAATAATAACAGGTATTTACTGAACAGAGGGTAACTTAAGACTGAAATACAGAAGCCTGCTATGGCTTTATATACAGGGTGGTCACTGCCGGTACTGCAGTATAGAATCAGTTCTTCTCTTAAAGGTACATACACAACAATTCCTCCCCTTTTAGATAAACAGTACATAACATTCATTTAACAACTAAATAATAACTAATTACAGTTACAATTTTCTCTGTACTATATACATCAACTGAAATAATCATTTATAAGTTCAGTCTTTGAGGAGGCTTCCTGATCCTGACTGGATAACGCCTTTCTCAAGTATCCTGTTCTTGCGGCGGAGTTGATTCTGGCTCATTGTCATTGGTTGGTTCGTCAGCTTCCAATACCACTGCTTCTGAGGTAGACGCAATCTGTACTTCGGGTTGATTACCAGGTGCACCTGCTCGTGGTATGGGTTTGGCTTGTTCCTGTGACTCTAGAATTTGGTCAGCATGGCGTCTCACGATGCTCTCTCCAACGTCCACTGTGTACATTAGTGGTCCCTGCTGTGTGCATATCGTTCCTGGCTGCCATTTTTCTGTTCGGTAGTCGTGGGCCAAGACTGGTTGCCCTATCTTGAAGCTCCTGGTTGGCTTCTCATTTATGTGCTGGAATTGCTTATCCTCAACATCTCGTCTTATGTTTGGTTTGAGCAAATCCAGGCGACATCTTAGCCTTCGGTTGAAGAACATTATGGCTGGAGCTTGGTTGGTGACTGCATGTGTCGCATTCCAGTAAGCAAACAAGAAATTATCCACCTTGTGTTGTAGTGGTATGTCGTCATTATGCATTGCCTGTATGGCCTTTTTAAAGGCCTGAACAAACCTCTCAGCCAATCCATTTGTGGCTGGATGATATGGGGCAGATGTGTAATGCTTCACCCCATTATTCCTCAGAAACCTTCGGAAATCCTCTGACACAAACTGTGGCCCATTGTCGGAGCAAATCTGTTCTGGCAAGCCATTCCTGGCGAAGATGGTCCGTAGGACTGCAATAGTTTTCTCTGTGGTGGTGGAGGACATTTTGATGACCTCTGGCCATTTCGAATGGGAGTCCACAGCGATTAGGAACATTGGCCTAGAAATTCAGTATAGCCACGTTCGGGGCGCTAAAGTCGGGCGGCCGCTAAAGTTTGCGCCCGGCGCAAGTTCGCGCCACCTTCGCCGATATTCAGTCACATCGCCCCAAGAGGTTGCTGCTGCGCTAAAACAGGCGATGCACAACTATCTTTAGGCGCTAAGCCGGCGGTGCTGAGCGATACCCCCGAGGCCGGGCGCAGCGCAGGTGCGGCGAGTTGCTGATTGACGGCAGACACTCTGGCACCGGTCAGCTCTTAAAGGGGGAGGGTGGATTTGTTTGGCTGCCACGCCCTGCACACTGCAGCCCTCAAGCTAGGCCTGACCACTTCTGCTTCATCTGCACAACGCCCAGGGCTATGGAGAAGGCCAGGGAGAGAGCGCAGCGCTTCAGCGACGGTGACCTGAGGGTGCTGGTTGGCGGAGTGGAGCGCAGGCGCCATGTTCTGTTCCCAGAAGGTGGCAGGAGGCCGCTGCCCAGCGCCTACCGGAAAGCCTGGAGGGAGGTCTCAAACAGGGTGACTTCCAACAGCGTGGTTGCCAGGACTCCTGTGCAATGCTGGAAAAAGTTCCAACGACCTCACTCGGGTTGTCAGGGTGAGTACCCTTTCCAGTGTCCTCCTCATCCCTGCATGTGCACCTCAGTTTATGGGCAAAGGGACCTGAAAGCCCTAATGGCCAGCCCTCATCCAGCAGCTATGGGACTGTCATGAAAATCACTTGCACATTCAGCACTTTACACACTGTACAAGATATTCGACCATGGGAGGCATTGCAGACAAGATCAGGGCTTCACTCTGTCAGGGCCAGTCCACCATGGGAGGCATTGCAGACAAGATCAGGGCTTCACACTGTCAGGGCCAGTCCACCATGGGAGGCAGTGCAGACAAGATCAGGGCTTCACACTGTCAGGGCCAGTCCACCATGGGAGGCAGTGCAGACAAGATCAGGGCTTCACACTGTCAGGGCCAGTTCACCATGGGAGGCAGTGCAGACAAGATCAGGGCTTCACACTGTACTTAGAGGCCGTCCTTTCTCTTGCAGGCCAAGGTGGCGCACAACCGGAGGAAGTTACGTGAGACCGGGGGAGGCCGTCCTGACGTCAAAGAGCTCTCTGACCTCGACCAGCGTGTGGAGCGCATTATGGCAGGCCGGCTGATTGGCCCCGTTGCCAGTGGAGATGCCGACCCTGTTCTAGGCACCAATGGTAAGGGCATCACCTTTTTGACCTCTCTCTTTCCACTTGCGCCTCAGATCAGCATCCTTTGCCACTGTCCGACCAATGCAGTGCATGGCAGCACTCATGCCTCCCTCGCTGCCGCCCTGTCCTCACTCTAAAGCTACTCTTGTGCCTCCCTGCTTTCAGATGGTGAATCGCCAGGTGAGGAGGCGGGCCCTCAAGCTGCCACTGTCAGCGAATCCGAATTCGAAGAGGAGGAAGAGGAAGCCGGCCCATCAGTGCCACCCTCAGCCGCGCCAGCCCATGGCGATGAAGGGGACACGCCTTCCCTGGAGGGGAGCCGGGGGGAAGGGTCGGAGGAGAGTGAAGCTCCGGGGCCCAGCGGCCTGCAGCAATGCGGGAGGGGTGGGGAAGCTCGGCAGACTTCTCCCCAGAGGGTGAGTGCGGCCTCCAGTCCTGCGACGGTGAGCGCAGAGGAGGTCCGGCTCCTGGAGGAAATGGCCGTCCAGGCTGAGCGCAGGCACACTGAGCTCATGGCTGCAGTGGCAAGGATGCCTGACTCCATTGAGTCTCTGTCAAGGAGTGTGCAGGAATTCGGAGCAGCACAGGCCAGGAGTCTGCAACAATTCAGTGCAGCACAGGCCAGGAGTCTGCAACAATTCAGTGCAGCACAGGCCAGGAGTCTGCAGGACTTCGCGGCAGCACAGGCGGCTTCGAGCCAAGTGCTCAGTCGTGCCGTTCATTCACTGGCTGGTGTCATGCGGACACAGACCAGGGCCACACGGGCACTAACTGCTGCCACCCTCGCTGGATCAGCCAGGCATCGCCAGGGCACTCGCCGCGCAGCAGCAGCCCAGCAGTCTGTTCTTCAGCTGTTTGCTGCGCATGCTGCAGTGCTGGCCCGTGCGAGTGCCAATGTATCAGGCGACCAGGGAGTACCTGCGATCTGTCAGGTTGGCACCATTCCTGCAGCCGACACTGCCACTCCGCCATTGCAGCTGCCACGAGCCGCTGGACAGACTGCTGCCGCCCAAGCAGAGTTGGAGCAGCCAGCAGCTGGACCCTCCAGGGCCAGAGCTGGTGCAGGCCGACCCCCAAGGGCATCTACCATCTCGCCATCTGACCCTCAGCAGCCTTCCCCCAGCCTTGCTGCAGCCACTGGGGTCCCATTGAGGAGGAGCTGCAGGGCGGGCAGGGGCCAGTCACGGATGCGAAAGGCATCGCCCTCGCAGGGCAAAAAGTAGAAGGTCTGCACCAATGCTTTGTGTTTGTTGAAAGGCCGAGACTGGTGCAGTTGTGTTTTTGTAAGGCCGAGACTGGTGTCTTTCTTTGTTTTTGTAAGGCCGAGACTGGTGTCTTTCTTTGTTTTGTAAGGCCGAGACTGTTAGTTTTGTGTTTTTGGAGGGGGCTTCTCTCCATGAGGTTGTAATGTGGGAAGGGCAGAGGTTTGCAATAAATTAATGTTCTTAAATCGCACTCTGCATGCTTTTTTTTGCAAGTCCTGGTTGCCCTGCTCGGCTGAGGGCTTGTGGAGCGGCTACATTCATCTGGTGACATTGGCACAAGCTATTCCGTGAGAGGGGGCCTAGAACCGACGTTCAATAAGCCGGCGACGGGCGGCCCTTGCACTTTCTGCCTCCCTCCTGTGCTGCTCTTCCTCCTCCTCCTCCTCAGGTGGTCCTCCAATCTCTGGTGGCAGTGGCTGAGTCCTGCGGATAGCCAGGTTGTGCAGCATGCAGCACACGACCACGAAATGGGAGACTCGCTCCGGGGAATATTGTAGGGCTCCACCGGAACGATCCAGACAGCGGAACCATTGCTTCAGGACGCCGATTGTTTGCTCAATGATGTTCCTGGTCGCTTGATGGCTGTCGTTGTATCCCTCTTCAGCAGGGGTGCTGGGCGCACGGAGCGGGGTCATCAGCCAGGTACACAAAGGATAGCCTTTGTCCCCGAGAAGCCATCCTCGTGGGTGAGGCTGGGCCTGGAACATGTCTGCCACAGAAGTCTGGCGCAGGATGAAGGCATCGTGGCTGCTGCCTGGAAAGCGGGCATTGACAGCTAGGATGAGCTGCCTGTGGTCACACACCAGCTGAACGTTGAGCGAATGGTAGCCCTTCCGGTTGCGGTAATCCTCGGCATTCTCCAGAGGTGCCCGCAAAGCCACATGCGTGCAGTCAATGGCGCCCTGCACCATGGGGAAGCCCGCGAATGCTGCAAAGCCCATTGCACGCTGTTGCTGTTTGACAAGGGCCATGGAGAAGGAGATGAACTGACGTCTCCTTTTGAAAAGGGCATTGGTCACCTGGCGGATGCAGCAATGCACGGCGAACTGGGAGATGTTGGAAATGTCCCCAGTAGCGGATTGGAAGGAGCCGGTGGCATAGAAGTTGAGAGCCACCGTCACCTTCACTGCCACCGACAGAGACGTCCTGCTCCTCAGATGTGGCTGCAGATCACCGCCAAGCAGGTGGCAGATCTCAGTGACCACCTCCCTTCGGAGTCGCAGCCTCCGAACACACTGCTCGTCAGACATGTTCAGATAGGAGAACTGCTGGCGGTATACCCTGGGTGGGTAAGGCCTCCTTTCCCGACGCCTGTTGCCCCCTCTCCGTCTAGCCAGGACTGCCACTCTCTCACGGCGTCTGTGAGCCCTTTGGATGCAATAGAGAAGGCCAGCGTTTGCACCCATTGCAGCCCCCATTATATGTTAGCAAACAATGATATGTCACTGAAGGCAAAGACAAGTGGAAAGCTGTGGCCTGAAGCCACAAGTACCTGTCCGAGTGTTGAGCCAAAGCAGAAAGCTCTCTACCTTGGTCTCTCTACAAAGATCCGTCTCTCAAAAAGGAGTGCTGCCAAATGGCAGCCTTTTCTACTGCAGGAGGTGTGCCCTTTAATTTGCACCCCCCGCGCCCCGCTTCGACTGAGAACCGTTCCCCTCTACCAGTCGCTAGGGGCGCCAGGCGCACAATAGGGCATCGCGACTGAATTTCCGGTTTGGGGCGCACAAAGGGCGTTGCACGAGGAAATGACGTCACGATCTGCGCGCGCAGCTGAGCGCACGCAAAGACTTTGCGCCGCCGCTAAATCGTGAGTGAAGTTGGGGAGAGGCGCAGATCGCGCTGCGCCCGGCCGCTAGCCGCCGAGCGCCCAACATCTCCTCCTCCTAGGGCGCTACCGGCTGGCGCAAGCAACTGAATTTCTAGGCCATTGAGTCCATAAATGGACCAGCAACATCAATGTGTACCCATTGCCATGGAGATGAGGGCCACTCCCATGGATGTAGCGGGGCCTGTGGTGGAGCATTTTGGACCTTCTGGCATCCTGTGCATCTCTTGGTCATATCCTCGATTTCTTTATCGATTCCCGGCCACCACACAAATGCCCTGGCTAGGCTCTTCATTTTTACCCTTCCCAGATGACCCTCATGAAGCTCATTGAGCACTCTATCTCTCAACTTGGGTGGAATTACCACTCGGGATCCACACATCAAGGTCCCCCGGCACACTGACAGCTGTTCTCTCCTTGGCGAGAATGCTGGCAACAGTGAGTCGCCATGTGCTGGCCATCCCTTCACCGTCAAATCATAGAGCCGAGAGTGTGTCGGGTCATTTCGGGTTTCCTTCTCTATACTTGAGTTTGTAACAGGTAGACATTCGACTATGGTTGCATGGAATATCTCAACAGGGTCCACTGCAGGTGCTTCCTCTACCGTAGGCAAGACAGCCCATCAGCGTTTCCATGCTGTTTCGTACCCTTGTACTCTATGTCGTACTGATGTGCCCCTAGAAAAAGTGACCATCTTTGCAGCCGTTGCGCCGTCATCGCCGGAACACCCTTCTTTGGGTTAAAAATGGAGACCAGGGGCTGATGATCAGTCAGTAGGGTGAATTTCTGCCCGTGCAGATAGTGATTGAACTTCTTCACCCCCCACACCAGGCTGAGGGCCTCCCTGTCAATCTGGGCGTAGTTACGCTCGGCTGAGGTTAACGAGCGCGACGCAAAGGCTATTGGCCTCTCTGAACCGTCAGGGAATTTGTGTGACAGCACCGCTCCAATGCCGTAGGGAGACGCATCACATGCTAACCGAATCGGTAGTGTTGGATTGTAGTGGGCCAATACTTCTTTTGAAGTGATTAGGCATTTACATTTCTGAAAGGCACGCTTACACTCATCACTCCATTTCCATGTTACTCCAGTTTGCAGTAGGGCGTTCAGTGGGTGCAGAATTGTAGATAAATTCGGCAAGAACTTATGGTAGTAGTTCACCAACCCGAGGAACGACCTCAGTTGCGACACATTTTCCGGTGCTGGAGCTTTGACTACAGCCTCAATCTTGTCCGGCGACTTATGCAACCCTTCCTCATCAATCATGTGGCCACAATACGAGATTTGTCTCCTGAAGAACTCACATTTGGGGCGGTTGGCTCGTAGCCCATATTCCTGTAATGTCGTGAGCACCTGCTCCAGGTTGGCAAGGTGTTCACTGTCATTTTCGCCCGTAACCAGGATGTCGTCCAAACAACACTGGGTCCCCGGGATCCCTTGCAGGACTTGTTCCATCGCCCTCTGCCAAATAGCCGGGGCTGATGCTACCCTGAATACCAGCCGATTGTACTGGTAAAGGCCTTTGTGAGTGTTTATCGTGAGGTATTTCTTGGACGCTTCTTCCACCTCCATTTGTAGATACGCTTGGGCCAGATCAATCTTTTGTAAAGCGTTTCCCTCCAGATAGTGAGGCGAAAATATCTTCTATCCGTGGAAGTGGATATTGTACTGTGTGCAGGACTGGGTTCACAGTTACCTTGGAGTCCCCACAGATGCGAACTTTCTTCGGTTCCCCAGGCGTGCTGCTCAATGATTTCTTCATTACAGGAATGATGGGTGTGGCCCACTCGCTCCAGTCCACCTTGGACAGCACACCCGAATGTTCCAGACTCCCCAGCTCTGCTTCAACGGCTGGGCGGATCGCGTAAGGTACCGGTCTGGCCTTAAAAAATTTTGGGTTTGCGTTATCTTCGATTTTTATCATTACCGTTACCCCTTTTAGAGTCCCAAGTCCTTGTTGGAACACCTCTTTCGCGTCAGTTAGAATTTTAGACAGTCGTCCAGGTGTGACGTCATCATCCTTTTTATCAGTCACAGTTAGCGCCTGAATGGAATGCCAATCCAATTGTATTTTTCGGATCCATTCACGTCCCAATAATGGTGGTCCTCCATCTGGTAGTATATATAGATACAGTTTCTGTGTTTCCTTGCCGTTGTATTCAACTGGCACCCTTATTTTTCCTCTGAGGTAGACTTTTTGCCCCGTGTATGTCTTCAATACAATGGACGTGTCCTTCAAGGGTATGTGTGAGAATAGCCGCTCATAGTCTCGTCGATTCATGACAGTTAGGGCTGATCCTGTGTCCAATTCCATCTTTACTGGGGACCCTGCTATCATGAGGGTGACCCAAATGGTTCGGTGATCCTCCTTTGCGATCACGTTGTGTAACTTTAGACAACTTAGTCTCCTGATCTTCCGAACTACTGTCTGTCAATTTCTTTACTTTCTTGTACTTTTCCTTAGTAGTTCTTGTAGTGTTGGTTTTTTTTCCCGACCTGCAGACTCTTGCTATGTGTCCCATTTTCCCACATTGCCTGCATACTTTGTCCTTAAACCAGCAGTCCTTCTGGTCATGGGTTGTTCTGCCGCAGCGATTGCACTTTTCTGCTCCATACGCCATTTCGTTAGCGCTGTATTCTTGTGGTTTCTGTTGTATTTCCGCAGCTCCCCGTGCTGCTGCTTCGTAGGATACTGCCACGCTGAAAGCCTGTTCTAGCGTCAGGTCTTTTTCCGAAAGTAATCATTTCTGGGTTCCTTCACTCTGGAGCCCGCAGACAAACTTATCCCGTAAGGTGTCTGCCAGTCCTGCTCCGAACTGGCAGTGCTTCGATAACTTGCGTAGTTCCGTAAGATAGTCAGCATTGCTCTCATCTTTGTGCTGGTTTCTTTTATGGAACTTGAATCTTTCTGCTATCAGCAGCGGTGTAGGGTTTAGGTGTTCCTGTAAGATATTAACAATCTCTTCAAAACTTTTCTCCATTGGTTTAGCTGGGGTAATTAAATTCCGCAATAGGCCGTACGTTCTCGCGCCCATCAAATTTAATAATACCGACGCCTTCTTTCCATCGGCCACCTCATTTGCCTTGCAGGACACTTCAATTCATTCCACATACGTGGTCCAGTCTTCTACCTCGTTGTCGAAAGCAGTGATACTGCCACTTTTCGGCATCTTGGGTGATTTAAAATGGCGCCTCCCGCGCTTTTTCTTCTTCACCAATGGATTAAAATGGCGCCTCACGCGCTTTTCCTTCTTCCCCTTGCTGCCACGCTGCTCCTAGCGTTCTGCAGGGTAATGGCGGCGACCCGCGGCTTCGGCGCGTCTCACTTTTCCTTCCCCTTGTTTTATTTTCGCTACGCTGCCCGGTTCTTGAGCACCGACTGCGCCCTGTGCGCTCCACCCTCTCTCTCTCTCTCTCTCTTTTCCTCCCGATGACACTGCACGGCCCCTTTGCAGAGCCGCTCGATCGAGCTCGAGCCCGCCGCAGTCCGGAAGGGTCAGCGCAATACCTGCTACCAGCACGATTTGCTGGAACACCTTAACTGGGGAGCCAAGCCCAGCTCTCCACAGCCCCTCCTGCAACTCTCCGAACTCCGATGGATCCTTGGGCGGTTGCCCGCGGTCAACGCCCGTTGTTCTGACTTCGACCTCCAAGAAGCTTCTTCGCAGGGAAAGATCCCCGTGAGGTGATGCAGTACTGCAGGTGAGTTCGAATCTGTTCGTCGCCAATGTAGTGTCCGAGTATATAAATAATACACGGACTGCAGGAGAACAATAATAACAGGTATTTACTGAACAGAGGGTAACTTAAGACTGAAATACAGAAGCCTGCTATGGCTTTATATACAGGGGTGGTCACTGCCATTACTGCAGTATATAATCAGTTCTTCTTTTAAAGGTACATACACAACAGATCACTATTAGATAGTCTTTACCATTCAAATGAAAGAGGTCCATACCAACCTTTTGCCATGGTGCTGTTGGTAAGTCAGCTACTATCATTGGTTCCTTTGCTTGTTTGTTTTGGTGTTTCTGACATGTCTCAGATATGCCTATCATGTTCTCAATGTCCTTATTTATGCCAGGCCAATAAACAGTGTCTCTTGCTCTCCTTTTGCATTTTTCAATTCCGAGGTGTCCCTCATGAATCCTTTTGAGCATGTCTTGACGTAGAGCCTGTGGAATGACTATTCTGTTCTGTTTTAGTAATAGTCCACTTGCGACACTTAACTCTGACCTGATGTGATAGTACTTTGGACAGGAACCTTTTGGCCAACCATGATGAATGTTCTCTATTACTGTTTGTAGCACTGTATCTTTTACTGTTTCTTCTGCTATTTGCTTTGATTTTGTGTCTGACACGGGCAGCGCAGCAGTGACCATACTCATATGAACATCCACGTCTTCCTCAGTAGAGCTCACATGACTCATTGTGGGTGCTCGGGATAGTGCATCTGCTAACACTATGTGTTTGCCTGGTGTGTAGATCAGTTCAAAGTCATATCTTTGCAGCTTCATCATGAGTCGTTGAATCCTTGGAGTCATCTCATTCAGATTTTTTTAAATGATGGCAACCAGTGGGCAGTGGTCTGTCTCAACTGTGAAGGTGGGAAGTCCATATATGTAGCCATGGAACTTTTCTAGTCCAACTACCAAGCCTAGACATTCCTTTTCAATCTGGGCGTATCGACATTCAGTATCAGTCATAGACCTGGAGGCATAGGCAACAGGCTTCCAATCTTCACCCTCTGCTTGTAGCAAGACCGCGCCTAGGCCATCTTTTGATGCATCCGTTGACACTTTGATTCTCTTTGTTGGGTCAAAGAAGGTGAGTACAGGTGTGGTTGTCAGCACTGTTTTGAGGTTCATCCACTCTTGTTCATGTCTTTCTGTCCATGCGAACTCATTTGTTTTATGTAGCAGGTCTCGCAGACAGGCTGTCTTGGCTGACAAGTTAGGAATGAACTTTCCAATGAAGTTTATCATCCCCATGATGCATAGCGCTCCTTTTTTATCAGTGGGTCGGGGCATGTTGAGTATGGCGTTTACTTTTTCCATATCTGGCTCTATTCCTTTACCAGATAGATTATCGCCTAGAAAAGTGACTTCCTGGACGCCAAACTGACACTTGGCTTTGTTGAGCTTCAGTCCATTCCGGCGTATGCTCTGTAGCACTTTAGTCAGACTCTCATTGTGTTCTTTCAGTGTGGAGCCCCAGATGATGATGTCATCAACATAGACCCGAACTCCTTCCAGACCTTCAATTATGTGTTCCATCGCTCTATGAAAGATTTCAGATGCAGATATTATCCCGAAAGGCATTCTGAGGAAACAATACCTGCCAAATGGTGTGTTGAAGGTACAGTATTTGGTGCACTCTTCATCCAGTTTTAGTTGCCAAAATCCTTGAGAGGCATCGAGCTTTGTGAAGTATCTGGCACCTGACATTTCACTGGTGATTTCTTCTCGCTTGGGAATCTGGTAGTATTCACGTTTTATGTTTGCATTTAAGTCCTTTGGATCCATGCATACTCTTAGATCATTGTTCTTTTTCTTTACACATACCATGGAGTTAACCCAGTCTGTTGGCTCTTCGACTTTCCTGATGACTCCTAGTGTGGTCATTCTGTCCAGTTCTTTCTTGAGCCGGTCACGCAGGGGTGCTGGAACTCTCCGTGGAGCATGTACCACTGGCTGAGCATCCTCCTTTAGCTGGATCTTGTAAGTGAATGGTAGAACTCCAAATCCTTTGAACACATCCTGGAAATTACTCACTACAGAATCCACTGAGTCATCTGGTCTGCTTATAGCACAATTTATACGGTAGACTCTCTTGACCAGTTCTAAGTCCTCACAAGCTTTGTCACCTAGTAGTGAATCAAGTCCTTCAGCCACAACAGAAAACATGAGATGATGCACTTTGTCTTTGACTGTCACTTTAAGTCTGCATACACCTAAGCTATCTATTTTCTGTCCATTATAGTTCTTCAGTAGTACTGACTTTTTCTGTATTTTGGGCTTTTCTTTCATATTTTTAATGTCACTCATACTGATTAAGTTTGCTTTTGCCCCAGTGTCTAGTTTCAATGTAACTAATGCTCCATTTACCTGCAGTGGCATCATCCATTTGTCCTCTTTTACTGCATTAGCTTTATGTTCAGCATTGTCCATTCCCGAGGGCTGCACATTTTCTGTATCCTTTTCGATATTGTCACATGACACCATTCCTACAAAAAAGTCTCACTTAAATCAGTGTCCTCAATCACATTGACTTGTTGCCCTTTCTTTGTTTTTGCTTTTGAAAAGCATTGTTTGGCAAAGTGATTCTTTCCATTACATTTTGTGCACATTTTCCCAAACGCTGGGCATTGTCTTGACTGGTGCTGGTAACCACAGCGTTTACAATTAAAAGTTCCATCCTCCGATTGCTTTGCATTTCTGTTCTGCCCACGTTTCTTCCCCTCGTAGGACACAGCACCGACAGCAGCACAGTCACTCATTACAGTCACATTATTATTAATTTCACTGAAAGTCTTTGCGTGCTGTTGAGCTAGCTCACTGGCATGGCATATTTTCACAGCATCCTCCAATGTTAGTTTGGTTTCTCTCAACAAACGTTCCCTGACTTTCTTATCATGAATACCAAACACAATCTGGTCATGAATCATGGATGATTTCAGCTCAGAGAAATTACATGTCTGTGCTTTCAGTTTCAGATCGGTCACAAAGCTATCTAAAGTCTCATTTTGCTGCTGTGTCCGTGAACGGAACATGTACCTCTCATAGGTCTCGTCCTTTTTGGGAGAACAATGTGTATCAAACTTCTTTAGCACATCGTCCATTCTTTTTCTGTCCTCCACTTGATCAAATACAAATGTATTAAATATCTCTATCGTCTGCGGGCCTGCAACCATGAGCAGCAACGCTATTTTCCTTGCATCTGACATCGTACCGAACCCGATGGCAGCAATATAGAGTTCGAATTGTTGTTTGAAAGTCTGCCAATTGCAGTCGACATTCCCCGTGAGTTTCAAACCCTTCAGTGGCTTCAAATTCTCCATGTCGCGTTTCACAATATTCAGCAGATATTACCAATCCTGGTACCATGTTATGTTCATAAATAAATAGACGTTTTCATTATGAACAGCTAGCTTGAGCTAGTCATTTATTCAGCCATGTGGACTAGTGTATATGCATCCATCTTGACTACCGCCTTGTGGGTAGCCCACCACTAAACATACAGCTCCACCTAGTGTACCATTCTAGAATGACATGTTACTGATCATTGCAGCTTATAACCCCATCTGTGCCTACAGTTTATAACACCAACTACATTCTAAGCATCCATTATTATTCTACATAATGTATATCTATATATTTTTATGTAGGCTGCACTGTTGCTCACTGAAGCGCTGAAAGAACGAGAAGCCCAGATTAAACTGAACCAGAAAAAGATAAAACTTCTTAAAAGACAAGATAAAAGCCTACTGGAGGAAATGCAACGCCAACTGAACTCGAGTGAGGATGAAGAGTATCAAAAAATAATAAAACAAAAAGAACAGAGAAAGGCTCTTTCTGATTTCCATCAACAGCAGTGAGTATAGCATAAATTTCAGTTACGTTATTGTAATTTATTTATTTGGCTTCTAATTCTTCCAAAATGATTAAAAGTAATTCTATTTGACACCCTTTAAATCATCCAGCACTTTGAAGAAATTCCACAGTCTCAGCACATGGATAAAAATAATATCACTGTTGGTACCAGAATATTACATTTCTTATGCATGTTGAGATTAGAACACTCCAATAATGCTTAACTTTGTTTATTGGTTTGTTTCTTGATCTGGGCTTCTAAATTTTATCCACTGAGAAGTTAACTGTAAGAAGTATTAAAGACCTTTCATCTCGTGACTGCCCTAGCTATTAACGACCAAATTATTTGTAACACATTGAAACTTAAACAAGCATCTAGCTCTGGAGACATTGGCAAATACATGGAAATAGTTGTCTGCTTGTGCCTCATTCAGGAAAAGTTGCACACTGTGGGTAACATAAATAGAGTGGGAAAATAACATACAAAATTGGGGAGATTTTTTTACAGTGGTTTTTTTGTTCAAAACTTGACATAAATATAAGTTTGTTCTTTATTATATGATTTCCTCATTTCTGGCATTCTGGGAATAATCCGCAGGACATGTATCAGTAGAGCTTATACTTGAACACTTTTGAATTTTTTTTCAAAGTTGATAAGTGATTTCCTTTGCTCAGATTTTTGGTTCCCTTTGATCTGGAAGCTACTCACATAAGTTTCTGCATACTTCGACACCTCTTTACAATAAAGACATCATAGATTTTAATCAAATTTATTGGACTTCTCAACTTCCAAATTCTAAGTTCATGGGCATAGCGTGGCACAACAGGTTAGCACACTTTCACTTCAGGAAACTGGGTTTGAATCCAGCCTGAATTGTTGGGATGAAGAACTTCTTTAGCTGCCCCTGTAAGGGCTGAAAGTAAAATGAGCTGGGGGATTTCAATCGAATTCCAAACTGAGCAAGAGGTCAGAGCATAAAACTACTCATAATTTGATACAAATTTAGACTAAATATCTGTCCGAGAAGCTATGAGCACAGCACTGTTGGAGTAGGGAGCACTACTTTGTAGTTGGGGGAAGCTATATTTGTTAGAACAGATTAAATGGCATTTTGTGTTTGGCATGCTTGATCCTGATATCGACTGCCCCAAGTAGAAGAATGTTATATTTCCCAGCACAGACATCTTTCACTCCAGAGACACGAGCACAAAAATCTAGGCTGTACTGAGGGAGTGCTGCACTGTCGGAGGTGCCATCTTTAAACGTTAAACCGAGGCCCTGTCTGCTCTCCTAAGTGGACGTAAAAAATTCCATGCACTATTTTGAAGAAGAGCAGGGGAGTTATCCCCTGTGTCGAGGCCAATAATTATCCCTCAATCAACATCACTAAAAAACATTATCTGGTCATTATCACATTGTTGTTTGTGGGAGCTTGCTGTGCACAAATTGGCTGCCGCGTTTCCTACATTACAACAGTGACTACAATTCAAAAGTACTTCATTGGCTATAAAGCACTTTGGGATGTCCTGAGGTCGTGAAAGGTGATTTATAAATACAAGACTTTCAAGTCTTTCTTTTTACATGAATAGCACAAATATTTAAAAAAGTGGTGTTAAACACTGGGGCTCCAAAACTCCTACGCCCTTCCAGTGTAACCCTGCTGTAACTTTGGCAGGAGGGTTGGAAATTAGATTAGGACCTGAATATGCTGGCCCTTGCCCTGAACTGGAGTTTCCAGGATAGCCTGTTGGGGTGGAGCCATGGCCTGCTCCAAACATAGCCATCAATGTAAGACAGGTTGGACCAAGACTGGTAACTCCCTATATCAGGAGTTCCCACTACCTCGGCCCTCAAAAAACCCGATGTAGGTATGCTTGGTGAGATTGTGTATACCTCTTTGCTGAAGTGTAAAAGTGAGGACCACCTGGGGGATCCAAGTCATGATCATGGCCTGGAACCCCAAACGACAAGGTAAGTTTAAAAAAAAAAATTCCCTTGGAAGGAACTTAAGTGCGCCCTCAGTGGCTCCCTTGGTAAGGGGCACATTTAGGTTTCTTTGGGAGTTGTCGGGGGTGGGGGGGGGGGTGGCGGGGCTGCCCCCGCCCCAGAAACAGGAAACTTCCCAGTGTGTTTCATAAGTTGGGAGCCATGGATGCAGGTGTCCGAGAGTGGTATTACAATTAAAGGATCTGTCTTCCTCTGACCCCACAGTCAGCAGTTAAGATGCCTACCCCACCACAGACTTTGATGACGTGGGTTATTAAAAATATCTTGATGGATATTTCCATTGAAATATGCAAACATATTTGATACCAACTGTTCACAACTTTTCTAAGTAGTACTTTTGTGAAGGGATATCTGTGAAAGTTGCTCACAATTCTACTAATTTTACTTAAAAAATTATGGTGCTCAAACTTTTTTTGATTCCAGGATAAAGGAAAATGAACATCTAAAAGAACAAGAGAAACGACAAGATATAATGGAAGGAAAAGATATCAAGAAATTAGCACATTTATATCAATGGGAACTCAATGAAATTGAAGAAATAAATAGACAAAAAAAACACAACAATATGATCAATCATAAGGTAGGTATAACACACTTTTTCAACCAAAGAAGCTGATGGTTCCAGAAATTCGAGTGGCTTGTTATAGTGGTACACTTTATATTTGATTTATGTAATGAGTTTTCCGCTTTCTTGTGTTGCCTCCAAAGTTTTGTTTGGAGAAACTGATTCTTGTATGGGGTAAGACTGCAAACACCCATGTTATTGCAGATATTTTCACTTTACTTGAAAAGAATGGTCCAACCTGAAGAGAATGTTCCTATATATCACACTTAGTCAAATATTTTCACCAAATATAAGCTTAGATTTTCTGATCAGGCATAGGTCCAAGTGGAAGTGAGGTGGTGCAAGAATTGCACTGGTCCATTCGTGGTATATTTTTAGGGTCAGTTTCATTGCCATAATGTAGGTGAGCACCAGGCATGGAAAACATCTGTATGCTCCCCGTTGCAGCAGCTTAAAGGGGATGGAATTGTGTTTTGTCAAACTTGGAAGACAGCAGGTTTCTGGCAAAATATCATGGGGGCGAAATTGGGTGCACGATCTGCCCACGCCCGTTGAAAGTAGTGCAGGCAGTATGCAAACTTCGTGCTGCCTGCTCATTAGCATGACTGCAGCACTGAGCCCAGCACTAAACACATTGCTGGTTGGCTCAGCGCTCAACAGGGGGACTAATATCGGGTGCAGGCTGTTGTCCAAGTAAAGTTTGCCTGCAGAGTGAAAGGCTGTCTGCACTTCTTAAAGGAGAGGTGCTTTGTTGCAGGAGTACCTCATTGTCACTGTAGCTGCAGCAATGGCACAACAGGGAGAGAAAAGGCACTGGAGGCCTTGGTCCAGGGGGTCTATAGAAGGAGACAGGTTCGCTACACGTAGCGGGGCAGGAGGCCTTCGATACACACCATCAGAAGGCGTTGAGAGGAGATTGCGCAAGCCGTCAATGCCACCAGTGTTGCTGCCAGGACCTGGATCCAGTGCCGGAAGAAGTTTAATGGCCTCACACGAGTGGTCAAGGTGAGTGAATGCATCTTCAAATGCCATATCTTACCAACTGCACCACTAGCCTCACACACTGCTCAATGCACCACACCCCAACATTCACCTACCAACAATCTCTAGCAATCAAGACTCATACCTCACAATCATAGTGTCACCTCACCCTCATACACTTACCACTGCTGCAAGCCTTACACCCACATCTCACACTTTGCACACAAACACATTGCACCACATTCACTGACACACTTCCCTTTCTCTTGCAGGCCAAGGTGGCTCACAACCGATGTGAGCAGCAACAGACAAGCGGAGGGCAAGCACAGCTGCACAATCCTACTGAGCTGGAGGAGACTGTGGTGCAGATAATTGGGTGGGGCCATCACTGAGGCCGTGGCAAGCAGCGAGGTTGAAAGCATTGATGATGATGGTATGCTCATACCTAAACCTTTTTCTCACATCCCACTTCCCCCTCAATCTCTTCTCACTTACAAGCTGCTGATGGTGTAAGCATGCACTTCTTGCTTTCCCCCATTTCTCTCACCACAACCCGACCCTTGTGCTATTCTCCTTTCAAATACCCAAGAACTGCCAGCAGCCCAGCCAGTGTAGGCAGAACTAGAGGATGGAGAAGAAGAAGCACCGTCACTTGATCTGACACTCCCAGGCACCAGCTCAGAAAATGGCACTGCGTGAACTTTAGAGGATAGTATAAAGGCCGGATCTGCATGTGGTGAGTCACCAATCACGAGTGGGCTGCAGCCAGGGCAGAAGGAAAGGGTAGCACAGGTGCCAGCTCCCCGGAGGGCGAATTTGCACATGAGTTCTGCTGCGCAGGACACAGATGATGACGTCAATGGGGCGGCCTTTAGAAGAAGGGCGATGGACATGCACACAGAATTGCTTGGTACAATGGCAGGCTTGCCAGAGAGCCTCTTGTCACTGTCAAGCAGCATGGAGGACACCGGCTCCAACATTGCACAGGGCTTTGCGCTGAGCTTTGAGCCCATGATTTCCAGGATAGAAGTGATGGGCAACTCCATTAGAACACTTGTGGACCCAACCATGATGCTGGGTGTGATGGGCGATGTTGCAGCTTCCATTGCAGCACAAGCAGAAGCGATCCAATGTCTGAGTGCTGCAGTGGAAGCTCAGATTTCTGTCATGCAGGCTCAGCTTGCTGCTATGCAAGCTCAGACTGCTGCCATTGTGGCTGGGTTTACGAGTGTGGAAAGGGGCTTGCAAGGTCTCACAGCAGTCCAGCAATCTGCCTTTGGCTAGGAATGCTAAGGTGATGCCCCGGGAGAGTGGCATCCGTGAAGTAAAAACCTGCTGCCCTCTCTCAGAATGACAGCATTCGTATTCCCACCCCTGCCACTCTGCCAGTGCCATTGCAGTGTCCTGTCAGCCAGCCAGCCCAGACTGCTGCCGCCGATGCTGAGGTGGTGCAGTCTACTGCTGGGCCTTCTAGGTCCAGAGTTGCTCGAGGTCGTCCTGCAAGCCCATTTGCAGTGTCCCCCATGGAAGGTAAGCAGCCTTCCACCAGCCATGCTGCAGCCACTGCAGTAGCACTGTGCCGGACCACTAGGATAGACAAACAAACACAAAAGAACACAAAAGGGAGTGCACAAGGCTGATTCGTTGACTTTGTTTTGTAAGATTCAAAATAATCATTTATAAATTATGTTTGGAATGTTTGTTTTGTGATGGCTTTCATTTCAGCTTTGTGCTCAAGAGGACATTGTGATGTTCCATGAGAGGGATAGTATGGTGGGGAACTGTTGAACAACGAGGATCTGGGATTTCATTCATTGGAGTGTGGTGATGCGTTCACGGACAGCCCATCTGGAACGGGGATTTGCTACCTGCCTCCTCCTCGTCCTCCTGAGGTGGTTGCCGAACCCGTAGTGGCAAGGGCTGCACCTCCATGATGGCAAAGTTGTGGAGGATACAGCAGACACATGCTCCGGCGTGTACTGGAGGGCTCCTCCCGAGCAGTCAAGGCAGCAGAACCGTTGCTTGAGCACCCCGATGGTCTGCTCGATGAGGTTTCTCATGGCAGCAAGGCTGTTATTATATGTTTGCTGGCCACGAGTGGTGGGGCTGCGGAGGGGAGTCATCAGTCAGGTGTAGAGCAGATAGCCTTTGTCTCCGAGCAGCCACCCTCTGGTTTGACATGGTGGCTGGAAGATTGCTGGCACAGCGGACTGGCGCAGGATGAAGTCATCATGACTGCTGCCAGGATACCGGGCATTCACCATCATGCTATGCTGGGCGTGGTTGCACACCAACTGCACATTAAAAGAGTGGTAGCCTTTGCAGTTGCTGTACATCTCAGGATTGCTATGCGGCGCCCGCAAAGCCTTGTGTGTGCAGTCAATGGCGCCCTGCACCATGGGGAAGCCCGATGCATGCTCCTCCTGCTTATCTCTGTTCAGAGAGAAAACAATGAAGTCCCTTCTCCTGGAGTACACAGCCACTGTGACCTACCGGATGCAGCGATGGACAGTGAACTGGGAGATGTGAGCTATGTCACCTGCTCCAGCCTGGAAGGATCCGGTGGCACAAAATTCAGGGCCACTGTCACCTTGACCACTGGCAGAGCCGTCGTTGCCTTGCTCTGAGCCTGCAGGTCTGGTTCCAACAGGTGGCAGAGTTATGTGACCACCTCCTTGGTGAAGCGGATCCTCCGAATACATTGCTCCTGGCTTAAGTATAGGTAGAAGTGCTCCATGAAGCCCCTAGGGGTCACACAGGTCATTTAAAATTCCGAGCATGCGCGGTTTTTCTATTTAAAAGCCGGCTCACCAGCTGCACGGGACCTGCAGAGTGCTGCATGGCTTAAAGGGAACATTACTCCTCCCCCTCCTCCCTCTGTGAGCAGCTTGTCTTTGTTGCCTCTGCTCCATCTCCCTGTCATGCTACAGTGTTAGGGGGACTGCAACTAGAGCCCCCATGACTGGGAGCAAGTGGTGTAGTTAGAGACCTTCCTTTAAGAGCCATCGCACCCAACGTCCAGCAGCACTGCCTGCACACTTTCCCAACTTTTTTAATGTCTTACCAAGGCACTAATCAAATAAACTGTATAGGAGCCAGTACAAAACCAAAAAGCACTTACCTTCAAGTTGGATGTATCCCTTTAAATAGCGCTGGTGGGGGTCTCTCGTGCAGCTGAATGCATGTTCAGCTGTGCGTGTTTAGGAGAGGGTGTACAGTGGAGTGGCGACATCCAAAATGGCAAGTCGTGCGTCAAATCAGCGTTACATGCGGACTGACGCTACGATCTGCCTTGTTTGAATTTTTACGCTGCACGATCGCCCTTCCCAATATGGCAACCAGTGCTTCCCACGCCGGAAGTCGGCGGAAGCGAGGTGGCCGCCAATTTTTTCTGGAAACCAGCCTTAACTGCCAGCATTAAGCAGGGGAATTTTTGGCCCATGTCTGGAAGGAGGGAACAAAGTTCTTTGTTTCTGTGATGGAGTCTTACAAATTTCTTGAAGGAAGTGAGACAGAGGAAGCGGGCCTCTTTGGTAGTGAGCACCCCAGGAAGAGCAATCTGGTAGAATGGGAAGAGGTGTGTACCAGTTAGATTGGTATGAACAGCATCCTGCTTCCCTGGAGGCAATGCAGGAAGGAGTTTATTGGCCATGCCTGATGATGTGGAATCTGTATGGGTAGAACTGAGAAATACCAAGGGGCAGAAAACGTTAGTGGGAGTGGTATATAGACCTCCAAACAGTAATGCGGAGGTTGGGTATGGCATTAAAAGGGAAATTAGAGAAGCGTGCAAAAATGGCACAGCAGTCATCATGGGTGACTTTAATCTACATATAGATTGGGCTAACCAAATTAGTAACAATACTATGGAGGAGGAATTCCTGGAGTGTTTACGGGATAGTTTCCTGGACCAATATGTTGAGGAACCAACCAGAGATCAGGCCATCTTAGACTGGGTATTATGTAACGAGAAAGGATTAATTAGCAATCTTGTTGTACAAGGCCCCTTGGGTCGGAGCGATCATAATATGATCGAATTCTTCATTAAGATGGAGAATGAAGTAGTTGATTCAGAGACTAGGGTCCTGAATTTAAATAAAGGAAACTACGATGGTCTGAGATGCGAATTGGTTAGGATTGATTGGGGAAAGTCACTCAAAGGTTTACCGGTGGATAGGCAATGGCAACCATTCAAAGACCGCATGGATGAACTACAGAATTTGTTCATCCCAGTTTGGCATAAAAATAAAACAAAAAAGATGACTCAACCGTGGCTAACGAGGGAAATTAGGGATAGCATAAGATCCAAGGAGAGGACATATAAATTGGCCAAAAAAAGCAGTAATCCAGAGGATTGGGAGCAGTTTAGGATTCAACAAAGGAGGACAAAGGGACTAATTAAGAAAGGGAAAATAGAATATGAGAGTAAGCTTGCAGGGAACATAAAAACTGACTGTAAAAGCTTTTATAGATATGTGAAGAGAAAAAGATTGGTGAAGTCAAGCGTAGGTCCCTTGCAGTCAGAATCAGGGGAATTTATAATGGGGAACAAAGAAATGGCTGACCCATTAAATACATATTTTGGTTCTGTCTTCACAAAGGAGGACACAAATAACCTCCCGGAAATGTCGGGAACATAGGGTCTGATGAAAGGGAGGAACTGAAAGAAATCAGTATTTGTAGGGAAATGGTGTTAGGGAAATTGATGGGATTGAAGGCCGATAAATCCCCAAGGCCTGATAATCTACATCCTAGGGTACTTAAGGAAGTGGCCCTAGAAATAGTAGATGCATTGCTGATCCTCTTCCAACGTTCGATGGAATCTGGAACAGTACCCATGGATTGGAGGGTAGCTAATGTTACCCCACTATTCAAAAAAGGTGGTAGAGAGAAAACAGGGAATTACAGACCAGTAAACCTGACATCAGTAGTGGGCAAAATGCTAGAGTCCATTATAAAAGATGTAATAGCAGAGCACTTGGAAAACAGTGACAGGATCGGACAAAGTCAAAATGGATTTACAAAAGGTAAATCGTGCTTGACTAATCTACTGGAATTTTTTGAGGATGTAACTAGTAAAATAGATAAGGGAGAACCAGTGGATGTGGTGTATTTGGACTTTCAGAAGGCTTTCGATAAGGTCCCGCATAAGAGATTAGCGTGTAAAGTTAAGGCACATGGGATTGGGGGCAAGGTATTGACTTGGATAGAGAACTAGTTGGCAGATAGAAAGCAAAGAGTTGGAATAAACGGGTCTTTTTCCGAGTGGCAGGCAGTAACTAGTGGGGTACCGCAGGGATCGGTCCTTCGACCCCAGCTATTCACAATATATATTAATGATCTAGACAAGGGAACTAGATGTAATATCTCCAAATTTGCAGACGACACAAAGCTGGGTGGGCGTGTGTGCTGTGAGGAGGATGCTGAGAAACTACAGGATGATTTGGACAGGTTGGGTGATTGGGCAGAAGCATGGCAGATGCAATATAACGTGGATAAATGTGAGGTTATCCACTTTGGTGTCAAAAACAGGAAGGCAGATTATTATCTGAATGGCAATAGATTGGGAGAAGGGGAAGTGCAACGAGACCTGGGTGTCCTTGTGCACCAGTCGCTGAAAGTCAGAATGCAGGTGCAGCAGGCGGTTAAGGCGGCAAATGGTATGTTGGTCTTCATAGCAAGAGGGTTTGAGTACAAGAACAAGGATGTCTTGCTGCAGTTGTACAGGGCCTTGGTGAGACCACATCTTGAGTATTGTATGCAGTTTTGGTCGCCTTATCTGAGGAAGGATATTCTTGCCATGGAAGGAGTTCAGCGAAGATTCACCAGGCTGATACCTGGGATGGCAAGAATGACGTATGAGGAGAGATTGGGTCGATTGGGCTTGTACTCGCTGGAGTTTAGAAGAATGAGAGGGGATCTCATTGAAACTTATAAAATTCTGGCAGGACTGGACAGACTAGATGCAGGGAGGATGTTCCCGATGGTCAGGGAATCCAGAACCAGGGGTCACAGTCTAAGGATAAGGGGTAGGCCTTTTAGGACAGAAATTGGGAGGAATTTCTTCACCCAGAGAGTGGTGAACCTGTGGAATTCTCTACCACAGAAGGCAGTTGAGGCCAATTCATTAAATATATTCAAGAAGGAGTTGGATATATTTCTTAAGGCTAAAGGGATCAAGGGGTATGGGGAGAAAGCAGGGACCGGGTACTGAACTTGGATAATCAGCCATGATCACATTGAAGGGCGGAGCAGGCTAGGGGGGCCGAATGGCCTACTCCTGCTCCTATCTTCTATGTTTCTATGCCAGATCAGCTAAGACAGGAAAAAATATGTTGATTATGCAGCAGGGTGCACTTTGAATCGCTACCCTTCAACTGGAAGTGTTCCATCACTAAGATCCTTGTGTTGAGATACCGCGGTGAACGTGGGAGTCGAGACCAGAGTTGGTGGAACACAACTGCTTTAATCTACATCATGGCAAAGAGAGAGCTTGAAAAGCCCGCGCAACCACTTAAATACTCCCCAGACAGGAAGTGCTCCCGACAGCCTGTCCCTGCGGGAAACAAGTTGCCGGAAGAAAGGGCCCCCGGCTGGGGGCGGCTGCTGCTGGCAGTGCGCCTGCGTAAACCGTCCGTGCCGCCGTGAGCGGATTATGTCCAATGGTGGCGTGTCGCCACAGAGCTCCCCCCAGAATCCGCTTAGGAGGAGTGGACGAGTCGTGACGGTGGTCTAATGGTTCTGCCGGAGCGGCTCTGAGTGGTCGCCGGTCTAGTTGGTGGGGCCGGGCGGTTCGCCGCCGGCTGTGCTGGCTTGCTGGCGGGACAGCCTCTAGTTGGAGGTCGGGCCACGGGGACCTGTTCCCCTGGTTCTGTGTGTGCTGGTTTGAGTCGGTCGATGGAGACTGTTTCGACCCTGTCGCCGAGTCGCAGCTTGAAGACCTTGTCCCCGGTTTGTAGTACCTCGTACGTGTTGTGTATGTAATATGTATGTTACTTTAAACCTATGGCCAGGGCAGCACTACTTTGTAGGGCGTAGTGATACCGTAGTACCACTCCTGGCCATAGGGGTATAAATAGTACTGTGGGTACTGATCTCCCCTCAGTTCCCGCCTGTTGGTATGAAGTAAAGACCTAAGTTGAACCTTCCAAGCTGTCTCTTCGATCTCGGCAGGCAATGGTAGCCGCGACAGGCCATCCGCATTGCCATGCTGTTTGGTACCCTTATATTCGATAAGGTACTGGTGTGCTCCTAAGAACAGTGACCATCTCTGTAGCCTTTGGGCCGTCATCAGGGGCACCCCTTTTGTTGGATTAAATATGGACACCAACGGTTGATGATCCGTCAGTAGTGTGAAACGTTGCCCATGTAGATAGTGGTGGAATTTTTTTACACCCCACACCAGACTGAGGGCCTCCCTGTCGATTTGCGCGTAGTTTCTTTCGGCTGTAGTTAACGACCTTGAGGCAAATGCTATTGGCCTCTCCGTCCCATTGGGAAATTTGTGTGACAACACTGCCCCTATACCATACGGGGAGGCGTCACATGCCAACCTCATTGGCATTTTTGGGTCAAAGTGTGCGAGCACTTCCTTTGATGTAATGAGTTTTTACCCTTTTTAAAAGCAGCCTCACACGCTTCGTCCCAATTCCAGGAGACTCCCTTTTGCAGCAATGAATTTAGTGGATGTAAAATGGACGATAAGTTCAGGAGGAACTTATGGTAATAGTTTATAAGGCCTAAGAATGATCGTAGCTGAGATACATTCTCAGGGGGCGGGGCCTTCACTACTGCCTCGATCTTTTCCGGGGACTTATGCAGGCCTTCCTTATCTATAATGTGACCACAGTATGAGATACGTTCCTGGAAAAACTCACATTTCTGCTTGTTCGCCCTGAGTCCGTATTGTTGCAACCGCAGAAGTACTCGCTTCAGGTTAGCGAGGTGGTCGTTATCCGTTTGTCCTGTCATCAGGATGTCATCCAGGTAGCACTGCGTTCCTGGAATGCCCTGTAGGACCTGTTCCATGGTCCTCTGCCATATGGCTGGGGCGGACGCCACACCAAATACCAGGCGATTGTACTGGTACAATCCCTTGTGTGTGTTAATCGTTAGGAGCTTTTTCGAGTCCTGCTCCACCTCCATCTGTAAATAAGCTTGACAAAGGTC
This sequence comes from Somniosus microcephalus, assembly GCF_052327205.1. Classification (NCBI taxonomy): domain Eukaryota; kingdom Metazoa; phylum Chordata; class Chondrichthyes; order Squaliformes; family Somniosidae; genus Somniosus; species Somniosus microcephalus. Next base: position 208,401 of record NC_140989.1, on the reverse strand, counting down.
AATCTTCGTAAAGTGTCTACCCCCAGCTAACGATGCGAATATGTCCTCTATCCGCGGCAGCGGATACTGTACCGTGTGCAGGACTGGGTTAATAGTTATCTTAAAATCCCCGCAAATGCGAACCTTCTTTGGTTCCCCCGGCGTGTTATTTGCAGATTTCTTTATAACTGGGACGATGGGCGTGGCCCACTCACTCCACTCAATCTTTGTAAGGACACCTGCACTCTCTAAGGCATCCAGTTCTGCTTCCACAGCTGGCCGAATGGCGTAAGGCACCGGTCTGGCCTTACAAAACTTGGGGTTTGCGTCTTGAGCAATAGTTATTTTTGCTCTAATGTCCTTTAAGGTCCCCAGCCCTTGTTGGAACACCTCTGGCGTTTTTGCCAATATTTTCAACAGCCTGCTTGTAATGGTTGTATCATCCTTGGTGGTCTCTACTTTTATCTCGTGTATCGACTTCCAGTCGAAATGGATTTTTCGTATCCATTCCCTGCGCAAAAGTGGTGGTCCACCGTTTGGTAGGACGTATAAATAAAGTCCTGGCACTTTTCTGCCGTTGTATTTAACTGTTACTTGCATTTTTCCCTTCGGGTAAACTTTTTGTCCCGTATATGTTTTTAATTTGATTTCGGTATCCTTTAAGGGAATGCGTTTGAACAGCCTGTTATAATCTTGTTCATTAATTACTGATAGGGCTGAACCCGTGTCCAGCTCCATATTAACTTCGACGCCTGCTACCTTCATTTTAACCCACATTGTGCTGTGGTCCTCCGTCTTGTCTACACCATATAACTTGAGACATCCCAGACCTTTAGGCTCTGCTTTTGTGCCTTCCTGTGACTCATCTGAGCTACTGTCAGATATCTTGTGTATTTTTGTCCTTGCCTTGGTACTGCTCGGATTGCCCCCACTATTGGGTTTCGTACCCGACCGACAAACTTTCGCTATATGCCCCTTTTTCCCACACTGCCGGCATATTTTATCACGAAACCAACAATTACTTTGGTCGTGGGTGGTTTTGCCACAATGGTAGCATTTACCTTTGTGAAATGTCACCTCGTGGGTGTCATAGCCGGTTGTGTTTTGTCGTATTTGAGCAGCACCCTGTCATAGAGTCATAGAGTCATAGAGTTTTACAGCACAGAAAGAGGCCCTTCGGCCCATCGTGTTTGCGCCGCCCATCCATCCCTGTCCAGTCTAATCCCATTTTCCAGCATTTGGTCCATAGCCTTGTATGCAATGGCATTTCAAGTGCTCATCCAAATGCTTCTTGAATGTTGTGAGGGTTCCTGCCTCTACCACCCTTTCAGGCATTGAGTTCCACATTCCAACCACCCTCTGGGTGAAAAATTTCCTCCTCAAATCCCCTCTAAATCTCCTGCCCCTTACCCTGAATCTATGCCCCCTTGTTATTGACCCCCCACTAAGGGGAAAAGTTCCTCTTTATCTACCCTATCTATGCCCCTCATCATTTTGTACACCTCAATCAGGTCCCCCCTCAGCCTTCTCTGCTCCAAGGAAAACAACCCCAGCCTGTCCAGCCTCTCTTCATAGCTGAGGCGCTCCATCCCAGGTAACATCCTGGTGAATCTTCTCTGCACCCTCTCCAAAGCAATCACATCCTTCCTATAGTGAGGCGACCAGAACTGCACACAGTACTCCAGCTGTGGCCTCACCAGCGTTTTGTACAGCTCCATCATAACCTCCCTGCTCTTATATTCTATGCCTCGGCTAATGAAGGCAAGTATCCCATATGCCTTTTTAACCACCTTATCTACCTGCTCCGCTGCCTTCAGGGATCTATGTACATGTACACCAAGGTCCCTCTGACCCTCTGTACTTCCTAGGGTCCTACCACTCATTGTGTATTCCCTTGCCTTATTTGTCCATCCAAAATGCATCACCTCGCACTTTTCAGGGTTAAATTCCATTTGCCACTTTTCCGCCCATCTGACCAACCCGTTTATATCGTCCTGTAGCCGGAGGCTTTCCTCCTCGCAATTTACCACCCCACCAATTTTCGTGTCATCTGCGAACTTACTGATCATACCTTTTACATTCTCATCCAAATCATTTATGTAGATCACGAACAACAAGGGACCCAGCACCGATCCCTGAGGTACCCCACTGGACACAGGCTTCCAGTCACAAAAGCAACCTTCAACCATCACCCTCTGCCTCCTGCCACTCAGCCAGTTTAGGATCCAACGCGCCAAGGCACCCTGGATCCCATGGGCTCTTACCTTCTTAACCAGTCTCCTATGCGGGACTTTGTCAAAAGCTTTACTGAAGTCCATGTAAACCACATCCACAGCATTTCCCTCATCCACCCCACTAGTCACCCCCTCGAAAAATTCGATCAGATTTGTCAGACATGATTTACCCTTGACAAAGCCATGCTGACTATCCCCGATTAATCCTTGCCTCTCCAAGTGGAGATTAATTTTGTCCCTCAGAATTTTTTCCAATAATTTCCCCACCACAGATGTTAGACTCACTGGCCTGTAATTCCCTGGTTTATCCCTGCTACCCTTCTTGAATAATGGTACTACGTTAGCTGTTCTCCAGTCCTCTGGTACATCCCCTGTGGCCAGAGAGGTTCTGAAAATTAGTGTCAGAGCCCCTGCAATCTCCTCCTTTGCCTCCCACAGCAGCCTGGGATACATCTCGTCCGGGCCTGGGGATTTATCCACTTTTTGGCCTGCTAAAACCGCTAGCACCTCCTCCCTCTCGATGCTAATATGTTCAAGTATGTCACAGTCCCCTTGCCCGATTTCTATGTCTGCATCGTCTTTCTCCATAGTGAACACAGATGCAAAAAATTCATTTAAAACCCCGCCTACATCCTCTGGCTCTACACACAGATTGCCACTTTGGTCCCTAATGGGCCCTACCCTTTCCCTGGTTATCCTCTTGCCCTTAATCTATATATATAAAGCGGTACTTCTGTCATTCTGTCTATCTGTCTATCTGTCTGTCATTTCCTGTGCCAAGCGGTACTTCTGTCATTCTGTCTATCTGTCTATCTGTCTGTCATTTCCTGTGCGTGTTTCGGGTATACACTCAAAAGTTACAGGGCGTACCTACGCGCACGTTACCTCCAAAGAAAGCTTACGCTTCAGAGACGGTTTTAAGCGTATTTACTTTTCGGTCGGACGAAAATTGTTCGCGCCTTATGCAAAAAACCTTCAAAATTAAACTCATTATCTGCTAGCATTGATTGACTGACATCAAGGTTCCACCAATCCTGTTCCGTCACGATTGACCAATCCTACAGTACGGTCCCCTGATGGTTGGCCAATCGGTGTGTGTGTGGGCGGGACTATTCGTTTTGATCTTGGGGAGCTTCCAGCCATTGTTTCACTAGCAGCTCTGTTCACCTTCCACCTCAAATGACTTCAGCTTGCAGCTAAAACGACTTTCAAAGTTAGTATGTCTTTTAAAAATAACATAAGATTTACCAAAAACGTTTTATAAGTACTTTCACTTTCATTTTTCAACCTTCTAAAAAGGTAGACATACAAGCACACAGACAGGGCCCTAAGCCTCCCACTCGGTTTAAAATGTTACCCAGCACCAGATTCACAAAGGGACACAGACAGGGCCCCAAAGCCATAAGTACTTTCACTTTCATTTTTCAACCTTTCAAAACGTACACAGACAGTGACACACACAGGGCCCTAAAGCCTGCCACTCGATTTAAAATGTTACCCAGCACCAGATTCACAAATGGACACAGACATCGCCCCAAAGCCTACCACTTGATTTAAACCGCCTGCCCCAAAACAGCCCCGGCAACGCCGGACTCCCTAGCTAGTATACTTATAAAACATCTTAGGATTTTCCTTTATTTTGCTCGCCAGTGTTATTTCATGGCCCCTCCTCGCCCTCCTAATTTCTTTTTTAAGTATGCCCCTGCACTTTTTATACTCCTCTAGGGCTTCCTCCGTCTTTAGTCTTTTGTAACTGCCAAAAGCCCCCCTTTTATTTCTAATGCATTTTTGTATATCCCTTGTCATCCAAGGTTCCCTTTGCTTGTTGGTCCCACCCTTGACCTTTACAGGAACATGTTGGCGTTGTACTCTCTCAATTTCCCTTCTGAAAGTCTCCCACTGTTTTGATGTGGATTTTCCTATAAGCAGCTGCTCCCAGTCCACTTTGGCCAGATCCTGCCTTATCATATTAAAATCGGCCTTCCCCCAATTTAGAACCCTTATTTCCGGGCCGTCTTTGTCTTTTTCCATGACCACCTTAAATCTCACCGAATTATGGTCACTGTCGCCAAAATGCTCCCCTACTGACACTTCCACCACTTGCCCGGCTACATTCCCCAGAATTAGGTCCAGTACCGCCCCCTCTCTTGTAGGACTTTCTACATGTTGGCTCAAAAAGCTCTCCTGGATGCACTTTAAGAATTCTGCACCCTCTAAGCCTTTCACACTCTGACTGTCCCAATTTATATTGGGGAAGTTGAAATCCCCCACTATTATTACCCTATTATTTTCACACTTTTCTGAGATTTGCCTACATATCTGTTCCTCTATCTCCCCCTGACTGTTTGGGGGCCTATAGTACACTCCCAGCAAAGTGCTTGCCCCCTTTTTGTTTTTAAGTTCTACCCATATGGCCTCATTAGAGGAACCCGCTAATATATCGTCCCTCCTTACAGCAGTAATTGACTCCTTAATTAATATTGCAACACCCCCTCCCCTTTTACACCCCCCTCTGTCTCGCCTGAAGATTCTATACCCCGGAATATTGAGCTGCCAGTCCTGACCCTCCCTCAACCATGTCTCCGTGATAGCAACAATATCGTACTCCCATGTGTTCAACAACTTCAGTTCATCCACCTTATTTGCAAGACTCCTTGCATTAAAATAAATGCTTTCCAGCCCTGCCATATTCTCTTTTGCCTTCACATATTTGCTCTGCCTTCCCAGCTGACTTGTTTTTCCCTCTGTATTTGGCCATAAATCACCCCCTACTATAGCTCCACTCTGTACCCCAACCCCCTGCCAAGTTAGTTTAAACCCTCCCCAGCAGTGCTAGCAAACCTCCCCGCAAGGATATTGGTTCCCCTCTGGTTCAGGTGTAAACCGTCTGACTTGTACAAGTCCCACCTTTCCCAGAAGCAGACCCAGTGATCCAGGAAACTAAAGCCCTCCCCCCTGCACCATCCCTTTAGCCACGCATTCATCTGTTCTATCTTCCTATTCCTATACTTACTAGCACGTGGCACCGGGAGTAATCCAGAGATTACAACCTTTGAGGTCCTGCTCCTTAATCCTTCACCTAGCTCCCTAAATTCTTGCTGCAGGACCTCATCCCTCTTTTTACCTATGTCGTTGGTACCAATGTGGACCACGACCACTGGCTGTTCACCCTCCCCCTCCAGAATGCCCTGCAGCCGCTCAGTGACATCCTTGACCCTGGCACCAGGGAGGCAACAAACCATCCTGGATTCACGTCTACGGCCACAGAAACGCCTATCTGTTCCCCTTACTATAGAATCCCCTACCACTATTGCTCTCCCACTCTTTTTCCCCCCTTCCTGGGCAGCAGGAGCACCCCCAGTGCCAGGAAGTTGGCTGCTGCTGCCTTCCCCTGGTGAGTCATCCCCCTCAACAGCATCCAAAGCGGTATACTTGTTTGAAAGGGGGATGTCCGCAGGGGTTCCCTGCACTACCTGCCTGCCTTTGTTGCTCCGCCTGATGGTCACCCCCTGTGCTGCCCTACCCTGAGGCGTGCACAACTCGCTAAACGTGTTATCCACGAGCCTTTCAGCATCGCGCACGCTCCAAAATTCATCCACCCGCAGCTCGAGCGCCACAATGCGGTCTACAAGTAGCTGCAGCTGGATGCATTTCCCGCACACATGGTCGCCAGGGACACTGGCAGCATCCCTGACTTCCCACATAGAGCAGGAGGAGCAGAACACGGGTCTGAACTCTCCTGCCATGACTTATTCCTTTAATTACTTTAAAAAATTTATTCAATACCCCAGTTACAGGTATGCTCTAGGGCGCTTTATTTACCAACTATCCCCACTACACCACAGAAATTTAACACCACAGAATTCAAGCTTGTATTGAAAAAAGAGAAATACTCACCAACCAATCACCTACCTGCTCCCTGGTGACGTCACACACTGATTACTTTTTACCTCTCTCCCCGCTGCTGAGTTGGTATGCCTCGCCTCTCTCCGGTTTTTATACCGGTCTCACCACACTGCTCCCGACTGGTCTCGGGCCTCGCTGGTCGCCGGGTTTTCTCCCGAGCTCCTCCTCGCTGCTCCCGCTGGTCCCGACTGGTCTCGGGCCTCGCCTCTCTCTGGTTTTTATACCGGTCTCACCACACTGCTCCCGACTGGTCTCGGGCCTCGCTGGTCGCCGGGTTTTCTCCCGAGCTCCTCCTCGCTGCTCCCGCTGGTCCCGACTGGTCTCGGGCCTTGCCTCTCTCCGGTTTTTATACCGGTCTCACCACGCTGCTCCCGACTGGTCTTGGGCCTCGCTGGTCGCCGGGTTTTCTCCCGAGCTCCTCCTCGCTGCTCCCGCTGGTCCCGACTGGTCTCGGGCCTCGCCTCTCTCCGGTTTTTATACCGGTCTCACCACGCTGCTCCCGACTGGTCTCGGGCCTCGCTGGTCGCCGGGTTTTCTCCCGAGCTCCTCCTCGCTGCTCCCGCTGGTCCCGACTGGTCTCGGGCCTCGCCTCTCTCCGGTTTTTATACCGGTCTCACCACGCTGCTCCCGACTGGTCTCGGGCCTCGCTGGTCACCGGGTTTTCTCCCGAGCTCCTCCTCGCTGTTCCCGCTGGTCCCGACTGGTCTCGGGCCTCGCCTCTCTCCGGTTTTTATACCGGTCTCACCACGCTGCTACCGACTGGTCTCGGGCCTCGCTGGTCGCCGGGTTTTCTCCTGAGCTCCTCCTCGCTGCTCCCGCTGGTCCCGACTGGTCTCGGGCCTCGCCTCTCTCCGGTTTTTATACCGGTCTCACCACGCTGCTCCCGACTGGTCTCGGGCCTCGCTGGTCGCCGGGTTTTCTCCCGAGCTCCTCCTCGCTGGTCCCGACTGCTATTTCAGCTGCTGCTTCATGAGCCGATGCTATTTCAATCGCCTGAGCTAGGCTGAGCTGTTTCTTGGCTAGCAACCATTTTCGTGTACTCTCATTTAACATGCCACAGACAAATCTGTCTCTGATCGCTTCCGCCAAAAAGGCTCCAAACTGGCAATGTTTGGACAGCCATCTGAGCTCAGCCAAATAGGCTGCCTGCGACTCATCATTCCTTTGGTCGTGTCTGTAAAAGCGGTACCTTTCCGCTATAAATGGTGGCTTAGGGTTTAAATGTTCCTTTAACGTACCAACAATTTGGGCATACGTTTTGTCTGCTGGCTTTTCTGGAGTAAGAAGATTCCTCAGCAGACCGTATGTTTTTGCCCCCATAGAATTTAATAAGGTTGCTGCCTTTTCGTCATCTTTCACCTTGTTTACTATGCAATAAAGTTCATGCCTTTCTACATATGCATCCCATTGTTCTGTGTCCTCAACAAATTCTGACAACCGAGCTTCTTTAGCCATTTTAAAACTGCTGAAGAGGTTTTCCCGCCTTTTTCCACTAGATGGCGCTGTTGTTTTTTTTTAACTGCTGAAGAGAAAAACTTTTCCCCTTTTGTCCACTAGATGGCGCTGTTTTAAAAAAAAAAATTAAACTGAAGAGAAAAACTTTTCCCCTTTTGTCCACTAGATGGCGCTTTTCCCGCCTCTTCTCCCTCTGCTGTCAACGACGTCTCTCCAGGTTCGTTATTTTTGGCCCTTGCAGCTCCCGTTATTGCCACCGCCGCTATTACAACGACCTTCCCCTCTCGTGGCCCGCTAGTCCTCGTGGCTCCGTTTGTTCCCCAGATCGCCTGCCCGTTCTGGCCCTTGCAGCTCACGTTCCCCGGGAAGGATTGCAGTTTACCTGGCCCTGGGTGGACTTTTGCCCCGTGTCTGGAGCGCCCGTTCAGCCTCTTCTCTCAGCTGCCACAGCCTCCGCTGGAAACCTCTCTCTCTTGCTCCGTTGCTGCCGCTCCTCCCGAACTGGGCGGCCTCCTTCGGTCGACGCTGGACTCCGCAGGCTGGCTGGTAAGAAGCTTCTCTCCTTCTCTCTCCGTACTGCTACCGATCCTTGTTGCACCGTGTACTGGTGAGTTCGAACGTAACTCGTCGCCAGTGTAAAGTATGTGACTATACTTAATCCAATAATGAAGAGACAGCTTGGAAGGTTCAACTTAGGTCTTTACTTCATACCAACAGGCGGGAACTGAGGGGAGATCAGTACCCACAGTATTATTTATACCCCTATACGTTTTAATTAAAAGGGGAGGAATGTTGTGTATGTAATATGTATGTTACTTTAAACCTATGGCCAGGGCAGCACTACTTTGTAGGGCGTAGTGATACCGTAGTACCACTCCTGGCCATAGGGGTATAAATAGTACTGTGGGTACTGATCTCCCCTCAGTTCCCGCCTGTTGGTATGAAGTAAAGACCTAAGTTGAACCTTCCAAGCTGTCTCTTCATTATTGGATTAAGTATAGTCACATACTTTACAGTACGGTCCATCGTACGGGGGTCGCAGGGGTCCGCGGTGCGCGTCGTGTCGCACGAAGACGAAGCGTGCCTGCTGTAAGTTTGGCGGGACGTGAGGTGCGAGTTCGCCGTGTCGGTTGACCGGAAGTGGGGCGAACTGTTGAGCGGAAGAGAAAGAGTTGAGCCGCTGCTGTTCGGCCGACCAAGGCGTGGTAGCCTCCGGGAGGAATTCGCCTGGTACGCGCAGCAGTTGTCCGTAGACTAACTCCGCTGCTGAGGACTGGAGGTCTTCCTTGACCGCGGTGCGTAGGCCTAGTAGCACCCACGGTAGGTGGTCAGTCCAGGTACTGTCCTGCAGGCCGGCGCGGAGTGAGGCCTTGAGTGACCTGCGGAAGCGTTCACACAGCCCGTTGGCCTGCGGGTGGTACGCCGTGGTTCAGTGGAGCGTCACCCCGAGGTTGCGTGCTGTGGCCGTCCAGAGTTCGGAGGTGAACTGGGCGCCTCTGTCGGAGGTTATGTCGGCCGGTACGCCGAACCTCGCGACCCAGGTGTTAACGAACGTCCTGGCGATGTCGGCTGTGGTGGTGGAGGTCAGCGGCACTGCCTCAGGCCAGCATGTGTAGCAGTCGACCATCGTGAGGAGATAAGTTTGGCCTTGCGATGGCGGCAGAGGACCGACGATGTCGACGTGTACGTGGTCGAAGCGGTGGCTGGGTACCTCGAAGTCTCCCAGGGGTGCTTTTGTGCGCAGCTGTACCTTAGCCCGTTGGCAGGCGAGGCAGGAGGTGGCCCAAGTCCGAACATCTTTGCTGAGGCCGCGCCAGACGAAGCGCTGGGAGAGGAGTTTGACGGATGCACGGGAACCCGGATGGGAGAGCCCGTGGAGTGCGTCGAAGATGCGGCGGCGCCAGGTTGCAGGGACGACCAGCCTGGGTTGGCCGAGTGAGACGTCGCAAGTGACTGCCGTGGCTTCGGGCCCGTGCGCGACCTTGGCTAGGCGTAGCCCTGGCAGGCTGGTAGCCGCCGAGGAGGAGGTCTGGGTCCATGAGCTCGGCCGCTGCTAGTTGCGCGTAGTCAACCGCTAGGTGATTCGCGCAGATGGCGGGACGGGAAAGGCAGTCGGCGACAACGTTGTCTCTACCGGAGACGTGCTGGATGTCCGTGGTAAACTCGGACACGGCCGCGAGCTGGCGTTGCTGCCTAGCGGACCAGGGTTCGGTGTGCTTGGCCATCGCGTATGTGAGCGGCTTGTGGTCCACGTACGCGGTAAAGGGGCGACCCTCCAGGAGGAACCTGAAATGGCGGACCGACAGGTGGAGTGCGAGGAGCTCGCGGTCGAAGGTAGAGTATTTGACCTCCGGGGGGGTGCAGTTGGCGGCTGTAGAAGGCAAGTGGCTGCCACGCGCCATTGACCCACTGCTTGAACACGGCTCCGACCGCATGGTCGGAGGCGTCGGTGGTGAGCGCGACTCGGGCATCGGCCCTCGGGTGCGCGAGCAGGGTGGCGTCGGCGAGCGCGTTTTTGGTGGCGTCGAAGGCGACTGACGTGTCAGTGGTCCAGGCTACGGCCATCTTGCCGGGTTTACCTCGGAGGGAGTCGTATAGGGGCTTCATGAGGGCTGCAGCTCTGGGGATGAACCTGTTGTAGAAGTTCACCATCCCGAGGAACTCCTGGAGGCCCTTGATGGTTTTGGGGCGGGGGAATTGCTGGACGGCCTGCACCTTGTTGGGCAGGGGGACGGCCCCAGCAGGGGTGATGTGGTGGCCGAGAAAATCGATCTCGGCTAGGCCGAATTGGCACGTCGCCGGGCTGAGGATGAGCCCGTGCTGGGCTAGGCGCCCGAACAGGATGCGAGGGTGTTCGAGGTGTTCCTGTTGGGAGGAGCTGGCCACGAGAATGTCGTCTAGATAGACGAATAGGAAGTTCAGGTCCCGGAGGACTGAGTCCATAAGGTGCTGGAAAGCCTGGGCTGCATTCTTGAGGCCGAAGGGCATCCTCAGGAACTCGAACAGGCCGAATGGGGTGATGACGGCCGTTTTGGGGATGTCCGCGGGGTGTACGGGGACTTGGTGGTAACCGCGCACCAGGTCGACCTTGGAAAAGACGGTTCGTCCGGCCAGTCGGGCCGAGAAGTCCTGGATGTGCGGCACCGGGTATCGGTCGGGGGTGGTGGCATCGTCGAGGCGGCGGTAGTCCCCACAGGGGCGCCAGCCTCCGCCGGGCTTGGGGGCGATGTGGAGGGGCGAGGCCCAAGGGCTGCTGGAGCGGCGGATGATGCCGAGTTGCTCCATGGTGGTAAACTCGGCCCGCGCGATTTCCAGCTTGGCTGGGTTGAGTCTGCGGGCGTGGGCAGAGACCGGGGGGCCGGTGGTGGGGATATAGTGCTCCACACCGTGTTTGGCGGCTTTGGCCGAAAAAGTCGGGTTAGTGAGGGCGGGAAACTCGACTAGAAGTGCCGAGTAGTCGTCCGTGGCTCTGGCGAGGCAGTAGGTCGTCAGGCCGGCCGAACGGGCCGGGGTGAATGCGCCAGGGATGGGGGCCATAGTGTTGATGTCGACGACGCGGTGCCTCGGAATGTCGACAAGGAGGCCGTGGGCGCGTAGGAAGTCGGCGCCGATGAGTGGGCAGAGGACCTTGGCTGTGAGGAACTCCCAGCGGTAGCGGCGACCTGCGAGGTCGAGCGTGACCATGCGGGTGCCGTATGTGCGGATGTCAGAGCCATTGGCTGCGGCCAGCGTGATACCCCGTGCGCCGCATTGGATTTCGAGGGCGGAGGCGGGGGTGATGCTGTGCTGGGCTCCTGTGTCGCACAGGAATCTGCAGTTGGTGCTGTCATCGGTGACGTACAGTAGGGGCCCCTTTTGCCCCGCGGCCATCGTGGGGGCCGGTGCGGGGGGGGGGGTGAAAGTGCACGGTGGCGTGCAGCGTTGGGCCCTAGTGCCAAAACGGGTGTGGTAGTAGCAGTGACCCGGAGTGGAAGGGCGGTCGGGCCTAGTGGGCCGGGGAGACCGCGTGGTCGTTGCCGTGAGGTCGGGCGGGACGTCGCGGGCGGTCTGCGCGGAGAGCGGGCGGTCTGCGCGGAGAGCAGCCGGTCGGCCTTTTCGGCTGTCTCATTCAGGTCCGTGGAGCCAGACTCCACAATGAGCGGGCGGATGCTGGCGGGGAGCTGCCGAATGAAAAGCGTGCGAAAGAGGGCGCCGGGGTTTTTGTTGTCCAAGAGGGACAGCATGTGGGAAAGCAGATCCGACGGTGAAGCGTCACCAAGGCCTGGGAGGTCGAGGAGTTGGCAGTTGCGCTGGTAAGAGGACGCCTGAAATTTTTTAAGAAGCGCGGCCTTCAGATGTTCGTACTTGCCTTCCACTGGTGGATCCTGCAGCGCTGCCCAAACCTTGGGGACTGTGGCGTAGGTGAGAGAGGCGATGAAGTAGTCGTACTTCATGGCATCGACTGTAATGCTTCTCAGCCGGAATCTGGACTCGGCTTGAACGAACCAGCCCTCGGCCAGGTTCTCCCAAAAGTCCGGTAGTTTAACCGTGACTGCGTTTGTATCTGCCATGCTAGCTTAGGATTCGTCCTGAGCGTCGGGGTCACCAGTGTTGAGATACCGCGGCGAACGTGGGAGTCGAGACCAGAGTTGGTGGAACACAACTGCTTTAATCTACATCATGGCAAAGAGAGCTTGAAAAGCCCGCGCAACCACTTAAATACTCCGCAGACAGGAAGTGCTCCTGGCAGCCTGTCCCTGCGGGAAACAAGTTGCCGGAGGAAAGGGCCCCCGGCTGGGGGCGGCTGCTGCCGGCAGTGCGCCTGCGTAAACTGTCCGTGCCGCTGTGAGCGGATTATGTCCAATGGTGGCGTGTCGCCACACTTGCATGCATTCAGCCAAAATGATTCCTATTATCTAATGTAGCTGCATGGTGCATGTACATGTCCAGATAGCCACGATGGCATGTCACTCTATGTCATCACGACAAAGGAACTTCTCACTTTGTGTACTCTGGTTGCAGGATAGACAAAAAGGAAAGAACATTAAAAGGAGACTTCTAACCCCAATGAGGAGGAAGCCCTGGAAATCCTTGTAAGGGTGGCTAGAGAGGGTGCCGGAGATGGGGCAGTGGGGAGACTGTCACCAAGTCAGGGTTTGTGATAACCTTCTGCGACACTTCCTTCTCATCATATTCTCTCACTTACTGACTGCACGGCATATACTGAAGCCCTTTGCCATGTCACTCTTTCTACTGAAAGCCTTGTGAACGCTGTTCAGAAGGACACCATTTTAATCTGTCTTTTTCTCTATCTCTAGGTTTGCCACAGGCAGCAGACCCAGGCTCCGGCACACCAGTAATTCACAGCATACATAGTCACTCACTCTATCCTTTGCTAGTACCAACTATGATATATTCATCCTCAGAGATTTAAACAGTGAGCCAGAGGGGAGAGCATCGGATGACATACACAGGACCAGGTGGCGTTTGCAGAAGAGGAGGAGGAACCTACTGTCTAGGTGCACACCTTGGTGGTCTGGACCTCACAGGACATATATTTAAAAGAAAGAGGCTTTCTGAGCATCAAGTGCTATTGCAGTCATTAAGGACCAAGCCAAGCAGTGAGCTACAGATAATGGCTGAGGTGGAAGAGTGCTAACCACATGTCTGCAGCCTTGCATCTACAGTTTCTCAGCACTGCTGTCCATGATTCAGTTTGTGACTGAGTTATCTGCAGTAACATAATTTTCCACACCATAAATCCTAAGGGCAATTGCTGCTTCTCCCAAGGATTCTCAGACTTCTGCCCTAAAGGCCTGGGGTTCCAGATTTGAAGGGGCTATTTCTTCCAGTTTTTACAGGCTTGAGGATTAGTTAGAGGCAAGGCCTCACTGAGTTCATTGGTGCCATTAAGGGTCACGGTAAGGCAAGGCCAAGCAGCAGGGGCATGGCTCGAATGAGTGCACATCCCGGTGTGGTCTCTCAGGACTCCAACACGACTGGATTTTCTCACCAGCACCTTCTGTTGTCTGCACGTGTGTCAGGAAGCAAGTAGGACTAGGCTGCCCTTGCAGTAGTTGGAGTAGTGTGGCCTCCAGCAGATCTATCTCCAGATTCAGCTGCTGGGAGGAGAGGACCTCCTTAATCGTAAGAGGTTTACGTGCACACACAGCAGTCAGCCAGTTCACATTGTCCTGCCACTGAGGTAGCACCCAGAAGAAGCACAAGGTTAAGGTTAAAAGCATATTCATCACACACTATCAGCAAGGGGAAGAACGATAGGATGGATATTAACTCTGAGGCAGAGAGGGAGGCTGGGGGTACTAAATTGAGGTTGGGAAACCTGGAAGAACGGGTTTCCCTCAGCCTCTGCCAATTTTAAAGGCAGCACCTGATTAACATTTTTTATCTCCACTTCCTGGCCGCAGCCAGCTAGATTGAGAGGCTTTTTTAAAGACCTCTATCAGGTCACCTCTAAGTATATGCTGCTGTAAAGTAAATAGACCAACGTCCTTCAGCCTACCTGAGTAGCTTTAAGCTAGGAATCATTCTTGTAGCTCTCCTCTGGACCTTTTCCAAGGCCACTATAACACCCACCATGTGGTGGGAACAAAACTGGACACAATAGTCCAGATGCGGTCTGACCATCAACCTGTATAACATCAAAATGGTGTTCTTTGATTTATACTGGATGGCACTTTCGAACTTCTCTGAATAGCTAAGTGCAACTAAATAAATCATTGAAACTGCAGAAATATTTGGCTTTATTATATTACCGTAAATGTATGTTTTCAGGCACATGTTGAGAACATGAACATCATTAAAGCACTAGAAAAGCAAAAAGAAGAATTGCAAGATGAAGATATCAGGTTATTTGTTTCAGCAAAACAAAAAATGTTGAAGCTTAGAAAACAAAGACAAGCAGAAATAGACAAGTAAGTGAAATGGATCTAGAAGATTTATGCTGAGTAATAATGTATGGGAAATACATTGAATACATTTCATTGTGTGTTTTTTATATTTGGTACTGGGAGTTGTGCAAAGTTCCATGAGTGGGATGGTTTTTCCCCTCCTTGCTTGTGAGGAAGTTGCACCACTCTCAGGGGGCTAAATTGGATAAGGCCCGAAAATGGGCATGAGGATCGTGATGTGTGATCTGCCCGCGCCCGTTGAAAGTAGTGCAGGCAGCATGCAAAATTTGTGCTGCCTGCTCATTAACATGATTGTGGTGCTAAGCCCAGCATTAAATGCGTTGCTGCTTGTCTCAGCGCTCAACAGGGGGCCCAATATCGTGGGGAGTCTGCTCTGTATTTAAAGGCTGCCTGCAGAGTGAAAGGCTGTCTGCACTTCTTAAAGGGGAGGTGCTTTGTGAGAGAAGTACCTCATTTTGACTGGAGCTGGAACTTAGCATTGTCTCAATAGAGTAGAGAAAGGGCACCTCGGTTCTCCGATGCAGCACTGGAGGCCTTGGTGCAGGGCTCTATAGGAGGAGACAGGTCCTCCATCCACAGAGGTCCAGGAGGACCTCCAGACACGTTGTTCGAAGGCAGTGGGATGAGATCGCTGAAGCGGTCAATGCCACCAGTCTTTACCCCAGGACATGGATCCAGTGCCGGAAGAAGTTTAATGACCTCACACGAGTGGTCAAGGTGAGTGACTGCATCTTCAAACACCATATCCCAGCAACTGCACCACTAGCCTCACACACTGCTCACTGCACCACACCCCCATCACTCACCTACAACAATCTCTAGCAATCATGACTCATACCTCACAACACTTACCACTATTACAAACCTCACACCCACATCTCACACTTTGCACGAAATGCCACTTATTCAACCATGGCAGGCACATCACCCAAACATATTGCACCACACTCACTGACACACTTCCTTTTCTCTTGCAGCCAAGGTGGCTCACAGCCGGCATGAGCAGGAGCAAACTGGCGGGGGAGGGGATTGGGGGGGGGATGGGTGGTGAGCGGGGGGGCAAGCACAGTTGCAGTACCTGACCCAGCTGGAGGAGACAGTTCTGGAAATAATTGGAGGGGCCGTCACTGAGGCCATGGCAATCGGCAAGGCTGAAAGCATTGATGATGACGGTATGCTCATACCTAATCCTCCTTCTCATATCCCACTTCCCCCTCATCTGACAATCTCTTCTCACTTACAAGCCGATGGTGTAAGCATGCACATCTTGCCTTCCCCCTCTTCCCTCACCACAACCTGACCCTTGTGCCTTTCTCCTTTCTGATACCCAAGAACAGCCACCAGCCCAGCATGCGCTTGAAGAAATAGAGGAGGAGAGTGACGAAGAAGAGACACCGTTCCTTGATCTGACACTCCTAGGCACCAGCTCAAAGTGGCACTGCGCAAACTTTAGAGGGATCTGCACGTGTTGAGTCACCGGGCACGTGTGGGCTGCAGCCAGGCCAGGGTGAAAGGGTAGCACAGGTGCCAGCTCCCCGGAGGATGAGTTTGTACATGAGCTTTGCTGCAGAGCACTCAGATGAGGACTTTGATGGGGCGGCCTTCAGAAGAAGGGTGATGGGCATGCACACAAAAATGCTTGGTGCAATGGCAGGCCTGCCAGAGAGCCTCTTGTCACTGTCAAGGAGCATGGAGGAGTCCGGCTCCAACATTGCACAGGGCTTTGCGCGGAGCCCATGATTTCCAGGATGCAAGTGATGGGCAACTCCACTTGTGGACCCAAACATGATGCTGGGTGTGATGGACGATGTTGCAGCTTCCATTGCAACACAAGCGGAAGCGACCCAATGCCTGAGTGCTGCAGTGGAAGCTCAGACTTCTGTCAAGCAAGCTCAGCTTGCTGCCATGCAAGATCAGACTGCTGCCATTGTGGCTGGGCTTATGAGTGTGGAAAGGGGCTTGCAGGATGTCACATCAGTCCAGCAATCTGTTGTCCAGATGGTGGCTAGGAATGCTGAGGCGCCACCCCAGGGGAGTGGCAATGGCTTCGTGGAATAAGAACCTGCTGTCCTCTCTCAGGATGACCGCATTTGTACTTCCACCCCTGCCACTCTGCCATTGCCATTGCAGTGTCCTGTCAGCCAGCCAGCCCAGACTGCTGCCATCCATGCTGAGGTGGTGCAGTCTACAGCCGAGCCTTCTACGTTTAGAGCTGTTTGAGCTCTTCCTGCAAGGCCATCTGCAGTGTCCCCCTCGGAAAGTCAGAAGCCTTCCACCAGCCATGCTACAGCCAGTGGGGTAGCACTTCATAGCAGCACTAGAATAGGCAAAGGAACACAAAAGACAAGAGAAGGCAGTGAATTCCGTTCTAAAGGTACAGAGCCTCTGTGACCTCCTGGATGCAGTGATGGACAGTGAATTGCGAGATGTTTGCTATGTCGCCTGTTCCAGCCTGGAAGGATCCACTGACGAAAAAGTTCAGGGCCACGGTCACCTCGAGGGCCACTGGCAGAACCGTTGTTGCCCTGCTCTGAGGCTGCAGGTCTGGTTCCAACAGGTGGAAAAGTTCTGTGACCAACTACTTGCTGAAGCGGAGCCACCGCGTACACTGCTCCTGGCTTAGGTGCTGTGGGCCATCAGCAGCAGCAGAATTATATTCCACCACAATCTGTAACTTCATGGCCTAGCATATCCCTCATTCTACCATTACCATCAAACCAGGGGACCAACCCTGGTTCAACCCTGGAGTGTAGAAGAGCATGTCAGGAGCAGCACCCAGCATACCTAAAAATGAAGCATCAACCTGGTGAAGCTACAACACAGTCCAACATACATGCTAAACAGCGGAAGCAGCATGCTATAGACAGAGCTAAGTGATCCCACAACCAATGGATCAGATCAAAGCTCTGCATCCAGTTGTTAATGGTGGTGGACAATTAAACAATTAACGGGAAGAGGAGGCTCCATGAATATCCCCATCCTCAATGATGGTGGAGCCCAGCATGTAAGTATAAAAGACAAGGCTGAAGTGTTCGCAACCTTCTTCAGCCAGAAATGCCGATTGGATGATCCATCTCGGCCTCTTCCTGAGGCCCCCACCATCACAGAAGCCAGTCTTCAGCCAATTTGATTCACTCCACAAGATGTCAAGAAACGCTGAGCGCACAGGTTACAGCAAAGGCTGTGGGTCCCGATAACATCCCGGCTATCGTGCTGAAGACTTGTGCTCCAGAACTAGCCGCACCTCTAGCCAAGCTATTTCAGTACAGTTACAACACTGGCATCTACCTGACAATGTGGAAAATTGCCCAGGTATGTCCTGTCCACAAAAAGCAGGACAAATCCAATCACCGCCCCATCAGTCTACACTCAATCATCAACAAAGGGATGGAAGGTGTCGCAGGCAGTGCTATCAAACGGCACTTACTCACCAAGAACCTGCTCAACAATGGTCAGTTTGGGTTCGCCAGGAACGCTCGGCTCTAGACCTCATTACAGCCTCGGTCCAAACATGGACAAAAGAGCTGAATTCCAGAGGTAAGGTGAGAGTGACTGCTCTTGACATCAAGGCAGCATTTGACCAAGTGTGGCATCAAGGAGCCCGAGTAAAATTGAAGTCAATGGGAATCGGGGGGAAAGCTCTCCACTGGCTGGAGTCATACCTTCCACAAAGGAAGATGGTTGGCGGCCAATCATCTCAGCCCCAGGCCATCGCTGCAGAAGTTCCTCAGGCCAGTGTCCTGGGCCCAACCATCTTCAGCTGCTTTATCAATGACCTTCCCTTCATCATAAGGTCAAAGGTGGGGATGTTCGCTGATGATTGCACTATGTTCAGTTCCATTCGCAACTCCTCAGATAATGAAGCAGTCCGTGCCCACATACAGCAAGACCTGGACGACATCCAGGCTTGGGCTGATAAGTAACATTCGCACCACACAAGTGCCAGGCAATGACTATCTCCAACAAGAGAGAGTCTAACCACCACCCCTTGACATTCAACGGCATTACCATCGCCGAATCCCCCACCATCAACATCCTGGGGTCACCATTGACCAGAAACTTTACTGGACCAGCCACATAAATACTGTGGCTACAAGATCAGGTGAGAGGCTGGGTATTCTGTGGCGAGTGACTCACCTCCTGACTCCCCAGAGCCTTTCCACTATTTACAAAGCACAAGTCAGGAGTGTGATGGAATACTCTCCACTTGCCTGGATGAGTGCAGCTCCAACAACACTCGAAGATCGACACCATCCAGGACAAATCAGCCTGCATAATTGGCACCCCATCCACCACCTTAAACATTCACTCCCTCCACCACCAGCGTACCGTGACTGCCATGTGTACCACCTACAAGATGCACTGCAGCAACTCGCCAAGGCTTCTTCGACAGCATCTCCCAAACCCGTGACCTCTACCGCCTAGAAATACAATGACAGCAGGCGCATGGGAACACCATCACCTGCAAGTTCCCCTCCAAGTTACGCACCATCCTGACTTGGAAATATATCGCCGTTCCTTCATTGTCGCTTGATCAAAATCCTGGAACTCCCTCCCGAACAGCACTGTGGGAGTACCTTCATCTCATGGACTGCAGCGGTTCAAGAGGGCGGCTCACCACCACCTTCTAAAGGGCAAGTAGGGATGGGCAATAAATGCAGTCTGTGCCAGCAACGCCCACATCTCATGAACGAATAAAAAAAAGGTGCAGGTAGAAGTGCTCCCTGAAGATCCTAGATGGGTAAGGCCTCATGCTGAGCGCTCTCCTCCCCCTCCTCCTCCTCCTCCCTCTGCGAGCAGCTTGTCTTTGCTGCCTCTGCTCCATCTCCCTGTCATGCTGCAACGTGAGGGGGACTGCAACTACAGCCCCCATGACTGGGAGCAAGTGGTGTAGTCAGAGGCCTTCCAGTAGCAGCCAACGCCTTCCCAATGTCCAGCAGCACTCCCTGCACACTTTAACAACATCATAAATGACTTCCAGCAAACCAGTATTGATATAAACTCTGCAAGAGCCAGTACTAGAGAAATAATCAACTTAGCTGCAAGTTGGATGTATCTCTTTAAAGCGCTGGTGGTTGGGGGTAGGGTGGGGTGGGGTGGGGTGATCACTCTCCAGCTGAATGTACATTCAGCTGTGAGTGTTTAGGAGAGGGTATTGTTTGGATCAGCGACGTCCAAAATGTCAAGTCGTAGTCAAATCAGTGTTACACGTTGACTGACGTCACGATCTGCCTACTCTTCATACTGCCTGCACACTCACGTCCTGCCTGCGCTATCACCCTCACCAAGATGGTGACCAATGCAGGCCGCGCTGGAAGTGGACGGAAGCGAGGCGCCCGCATTTTTTTCCCGAAACCGGCCTTAACTGCTGGCGCTAAGGTGCCGAATTTCTCGGTCTCAGGCTCTAAACCATGATGGAGAGTAGTCAATCTGTTTTCAGCATCAAATCTCACTATTCTCTGTGAAGAATGGAATTGAGTGGGATAAAGTGGGGATAAAGTGAAATTGTTTAACATGTTAACTAAAAGGTTATCTGAAATCCAAATTCAGCTACCAGAAGTCTCACTGAAGTGCCAAGATCCAATCAAACCAGTCAAAATCAGACAAAAGGAAGTTAAACATCTTCAAAAATATGGAAAATGAAAAAACAATCATGACAGAGGCCTTTGAGTTATCAAAGCTCTATCCAAGGAATTAACTATTCTCCTACCTCATTCACTTCAACTGTATGGAATTTGTATGAAACCTGAAGTGTAGCACTATCTGTTTTTATGATGTATGCCTCCCTCCATAGGAACAGGAGGAGGCCATTCAGCCCCATGAGCCTGTTCCGCCATTCATTGAGATCATGGCTGATCTGTATCTTAACTCCATCCACCTGCCTTGTCTCCATATTCATAATTTTCGTTCAATAAAAGTAAACCACTACATAACAGACTTTTTTGCCATTATATAAATGGTGGCTTTTTCATAAGTTAATTATTCCATACTTTATATGGAATATTTTCATTTATTTATTTAAAAAATTTCATTCAATGGCAAAACTGTAAGAGATCTGCTATAATGGAATAATTTTATGTCCATTTTGTGCTTATCTGAATACTCTAGGGAGAAAGAGGATCATAGAAAACTGATGATAAAGTTAATAAGTGAACAGATGAGAGCGGAAGCACAGGATGAAACGCATCGCATTACCAAAGCTGCAGAAGAGATGGAGGCTAAAAGAGAGATGGAAATGAAGAAAAAGGAAGAAAAAACAATGGCAGATTTGAAGGCAATTGAAGAATACAGGATTATGACGGTAACCCACTTGTATGCTTTGCTGTTACAGGTGGTGTAATGTTTTTTTTTACATGCTTGTTTTATTTTTCCCATTTGTAACATGTCATCTCTCTCATTTTGAAGCATTGATGATGAACATGGGGAGCAAAATTGAACTTGTACGGAGGCCAAAATGGGCAGTAGCTGATGGCAATCCGTTATACACCACACCCAATTGTCCTTTAAGTAAAATTAAGGGTGGTGTATAACGGGCAGCCAATCCACTTCCGCCCATTATGCACCCCTGCTGAAGTTGAATTTCACCCCAATAGTCTTAACAAAACTCAGATGATTCTTTGTGGCAGCTATATGGAACAGATAATATGGGAGGAGAGGATGGGGCATAGTGTATCTATCTTAAGAATATAAGAAAACATGGAATAGGAGAAGGCTATTCTGCATACCATTCATTCCACAGAAGAAAGAATATTGGGATGTATAGGACTGGGGAAAAATGGTTCATCTGCCTGGCTGTAGAGTTCAAAAAGAGAATACACATTTTATTAGCTATATTCCTCAATTGATTTTCTCACCAAATACCTATCCAACTCCCTCTTAAAATTACTGATGTTATGAGCATCCATCACCTTCTTGTGCAGTCCATTCCAAGCATTCACCACTCTCTGAACCGCCCATTCACCTTCCCTCATCTGAGCTTCATTTCATGCCCATTCATTGTTATTTTTGGGGTCATGCCGAACAGTTTCTGAGGGTTCAACTTATTTATACCCTTAAGATTCTTATCAGCTTACCTCATTTGGTAGAACACTTGCATCTGAATCAAATGGCTGTGGTTGAACCCTAATCTAGCCTGATATCCAGGGCAATTCCAAGGGAGTGTTGTATTGTTGGAGGTGCTGGCTTTGAGATGTTAGCCATGTGCCTGTTTTGGCTGTTAAAATGGATGTTAAAGATCTCATGGCACCATCTATCTTCTCTTATCTATATATATATATTTGCTCTTCTGTCTGTCTGTCTGTCCATACTCTATACACTCAAAAGTTATAGAGCGTACCGACACGCGTGTTACATCAAAAGAAAGCTTACGATTCCGGAACGGTCATAAGCGTATTTACTTTTCGGTGAGACAAAAATTGTGCCGACGGTATCCAAAAAACGTTCAAAATTCCGCTCATTATCCCCTCATTAGCATTGAGTGACGTGAAGGTTGACCAATCGTACAGTCGAGCGACCCGACGGTCGACCAACCCGACGGTCGACCAATCGCTGCGTCACGGGGGCGGGTTCATTGCGTGTGTGGACGGGCCATCCTACAGTTGAGTGACGTGATGATTGACCAATCCTACACTTCAGTGACCTGACGGTTGACCAATCGGTGCGTGTGTGGGCGGGCCTAATCATTCTCAACTGAGGCGAGTGTCCGCCATCTTGATTCCTAACGATTTTTTCCCCCACTTTCTGTGTGTACCCCGTTAGGTTCTTTTGTGCAGTTGTCTTCTTAGCTATGGGGTGCTTAAAAACCTGAACTTTGATATTCAGGAATCTGGGCCTCGAGTTCAGCGGATTCCCAGCGCGCCCGGAACCTGTCGAGCCTGCTGAAGGCCGTCGGCGTCTCACTCTCTCTCTCCCCGCCCCCCCCAGTCTCTCTCTCTCTCTCTTCCCCGCGCAGCCCGAAAGTCCGGGGGAAGAGAGCAGGTGAGCGGCGGCGTCTCTCTCTCCCCCCCACCGCAGCGAAAGGCGTTCATCTGCCGCCCGGCCAACCGGTTCCAAAGGCCCGCCGCGTTCACCAAAAGCAACACCGGGCTCGCATCGGAGCGATGGGCACCCGGCCTCCCGATGTCAGACTGACTCCGTTCTGGTACCGGAAAGGAGGGAGGGAGGGGAGAGGAGAGGGGGAGGGAGGGAGAGGGGGAGGGAGGGAGAGGGGGAGGGAGGGAGCGGGAGAGTGGGGGAGAGGGAGAGGGGGAGGGAGAGGGGGAGGGAGGGAGAGCGAGAGGGGGAGAGGGAGGGAGAGGGAGAGCGGGGAGGGGGTGAAGAGCGAGGAGGGGGAGGGGGTGAAGAGCGAGGAGGGGGAGGGGGTGAAGAGCTAGGAGGGGAGGAGGGGGAGGGGGTGAAGAGCTAGGAGGGGGAGGAGGGGGAGGGGGTGAAGAGCGAGGAGGGGGAGGGGGAGAAGAGCGAGGAGGGGGAGGGGTGAAGAGCGAGGAGGGGGAGGGGTGAAGAGCGAGGAGGGGAGGGAGGGGAGGAGGGAGGGGAGGAGGGAGGGAGGGGAGAGGAGAGGGGGAGGGAGGGAGAGGGGAGGGAGGGAGAGGGGAGGGAGGGGGGGAGAGGGAGAGCGAGGAGGGGGAGGGGGTGAAGAGCTAGGAGGGGGATGGGGAGGAGGGGGAGGGGGTGAAGAGCGAGGAGGGGAGGGAGGGGAGGAGGGGGGGAGGAGGGAGGGAGGAGAGGGGGAGGGAGGGAGAGGGGGAGGGAGGGAGAGGGGGAGGGAGGGAGAGGGGAGGGAGGGAGAGGGGAGGGAGAGAGAGGGGAGGGAGGGGGAGGGAGAGCGAGAGGGGGGGAGGGAGGGAGAGGGAGAGCGAGGAGGGGGAGGGGGTGAAGAGCGAGGAGGGGGAGGGGGTGAAGAGCTGGGAGGGGGAGGAGGGGGAGGGGTGAAGAGCGAGGAGGGGGAGGGGTGAAGAGCGAGGAGGGGGAGGGGGTGAAGAGCGA
>NC_140989.1:167500-184431 GCF_052327205.1 Somniosus microcephalus | reverse complement strand
GATCTCATCGAATGGTGGAGCAGGCTCGAGGGGCCGAATGGCCTACTCCTGCTCCTATCTTCTATGTTTCTATGTTTCTATGACCAGTTACAACTATCGAGGAATTTTGCTGGAGCTCTTTCCTAGAGGTTTTATGAAGAGTTTCAATGGGGTCGACAGATGTTTCCACTTGTGGGGAAAGAACTAGGAGTTTGTGTAGTTTAGCTGTGACCTCTGCAAATAATTGCTGTTTATAAAATGCAATTTTGTTTTCAAGAATCGTTCAATGATTTTTTTTTGAAGGGGCACGGTTAAAGAAGAGTTCAAGAAGTAGAAATATGATTAATTCCTGAGTTAGGACATTCAACATTCCTACATTACAACAGCGACTACACTTCAAAACTACTTCATTGGCTGTAAGGTGCTTTGGGACATCCTGAGATCGTGAAAGGCGCTGTAGAATGATAGCTTCACTAGGCTGGTACCTCATTCTCCGGTATTCCTGGTGCTGCTCCTGGCTCACTCTTCTACACTTGCATTGAAGCAGGGTTATTTTCCTGGCTTGTTGGTGATCAAGCAGTGAGGGCCACCAGGTTACATATTGTGGTGGGATACAATTCTGCTGCTGCTGATGGTCCGCAGCACCTCATGATGTTTGGACTACTAGACCTGTCCTTAGTCTGTCTCCCTTAGCCTGGTGGTAGTGCCACACTACACGATGGAGAGTGGTGCAGCCATTATATATCAGCCTACATTAGACGGTCAAATCCTGCAGGGAGGCTCCAGGCCACAACTTCTGACACTAGAGCAGAGAAAGTGAGTGCAATGGGCCCGAGGGTCAGTTGCTAAGATGTTATTTGGAGCAGGAATGGAAGACTGACCCTTGGGAACCAGCGGAGACAGGCTGACAGACGGACCGTTTGCCTGCCTGCCTCTCTTCCGCGGCTATGTTCGCGCCCGGGTGGCGCTGCAGATGGGGCACGCGGTGTCCGCCGGCACGCTTGAGGCCTTCCGCGACCGGTGGGCGCCGCGGGGACTGGAGTGCATCATCACCCCGGCCAACGCAATTTTAACTTAATTTGTTCAGTTTTATTTTATTTGTTTAATGAAAAAGAGTGACAGGCTGACAGATACAGCGTATCAAGAATGCAAACTACCTCCCCGAGTAACCCGTGGGAACAGGAACCCGCCACACTGGGATTGGCTCCAATTCCTGCCGCACTCGGAGCCCGGCCATAAAGCGGCTTGGTGTGGGAGGAGATTATTATTCTACTTGCAGCAACCAAGATGGGCCATTGGACGGTTGGCTGCTCTCTCTGCCTCTTCGCTGGGCTCTCCTTACTCCGAGCCCAGCCACTGCTTCTCGGCGATGATGTTTGTCCGACAGACCCAGGCTGGAGATTTGAGTGCGGCCACCCAGACATTAGCAGCACCGACTGCATCAGCCAGGGTTGCTGCTTTGACCCGCGGGGCTCGAATGTCCATCCCTGCTTCTACAGTCTGAGGAACAGCCCAGGTAACAAAGCGCTCCTCGACCCGATTCTAGAGGGAATACTTGTGGGGATGGGGGAGGAATCCAACTTGTAGACCAGGACATGATCCACGGACTTGTTGCTGTCTCATTCTGTGTAATGGGGCAGGGTGGACATGTCTGTTGACCGAACTCCTCCCGTGGAGTCCTGAGTGTAGCTGCTTCCCCTTGGTGTATGGTATTGTAATTAACTAAATAGAACATCAAGGTGTATGGCTGTTCCTCCCGCCATCATATTGAAGGCAGGTGTCAATAGTTGAGGTTCGGGGTATTGGAAGGAATTAGCTCGGTTTGTGAATACTTGCTGGAATGAGGAAATGGTGTCCAGTTTGATTCAGTTGAAGTCAAGTAACCTGCTGCTGAAATTGTATAATGAGTGACCCTATTGCTCTGCGAAGGTGTTGATTCTGTCGATCAGGTGGTTATTGGGCATTATTAATGGTACATGTCTGGTCTACAATGGCAGTAAATCTCAAACCTGTGCTTCATCTAATGGTGGTAGGGTGGAGCAAGTTTGGCCTTGACGGTTGATCCACCTGGTGAAGGAACATTGGTGGTAAAATTGGCCTTTCAGTAGAATTGGTAATGTGTTGAGTCTGCAGGATCTCTTCTACAGGTTGGTTGGTCAAGCTGTTACTGGATTAGTAGTTGTTGAGAACATGGAATCTTCTGTAGGCTACAATTTATATTTATGAATTCTCTCATTGAATAGCCAGTCACACCCACAGTAGTGGAAAGGTAACTGCTGTTGCAAGGAAGGTTTTTTGATGGTAAATATCTGCCACACCTGATGCATGTGTTTGGGTTGTTGCTTATAAATATTGGTGGCCTGCAGTAGACCTTTGGACTCCAATGTTTTGATTTCCATGTGGTTTGGAGTTTGCTGCTGATTGGTACAAAGTAGCTCCCACCTTATGATGTTCTCTTGAATGGTGGTAGCAAAAAAAAATCACTATCCAGTCCAGAGCTTCCAATGCAATAGCATGGATATCTTGTAGGCTGCCTGAGAATTTCATCTGAGGGCAATGCTCAATGTTGTGATCCAGGGTCTAATTAGGAGCTCCACAGTCGCATGATGGGCATGCTTTAATCTTCCACCTATGCAGATGGTGGCAGCATCTACCATGACTGGTTCTGAGGCAGTTGATTGTCCTAGTTTGATCCTTCAGGCTGTACTATGAAGTCCTCTATGGAATCCATTTGGAATGTTGCATTTCACCATCTGTCAAGACTGAAGGGTTTTGGCAAGTGTCCAAAATTGCTTTCTAGATTTGAGATGGGTTGGCCTAGATCGGCATGTCTCTTCTGGTGTAGCGGTAGTTGCATCTGAGACTGCATATTCACAGCGTAAGTGTGGTGACCAATTACCTGATTGTCATTAAAAAAAACATCTGGTTCACTAATTTCCTTTTTTGGGGAAGGAAATCTGCTGTCTTTGCCTGGACTGGCCTATGAGTCCAGACCCACAGCAATGTGGTTGACTCTTAGCAGCTCTCTGAAATGGCCCAGCAAGCCACTGAGTTGTACCAAACCACTGACTGTCACTGGGAACCTTCCCCCACATGGAAGGCAGCTCACCACCACCTTTTTATGGGGCAATAAATCCCAGCCTTGCCAGTGACCCCCACATCCTGTGAATTAATAATAAAACAATAACTCAATCTGAAATCACTGCTAGCCATGGGTCAAGTGATATGCAGTTGGGATATAGATCAGTCATGATCTCATTGAATGGTGGCACCGGCCTGAGGGGCAGACTGGCCGAGACCTGTTCCCAGCTAATATAAATGCATCCTTGCTCACTCCACTGTCAAACTAAATGGTTGTGCTTCTACTTGGATTCTAGTCCTGTTCCTGCTGTGAGCTGGTCTGTGGCTTTTGAGACTCTGTCCCTCAAGTCTCTGGTCTGAGACCTCTGATTTCTCCACGAATGAGCAGTGGAATTGAATTGTAATTCTCTTGCAGTGTGCACAGCGGATGGTCAGTTCATCATAGTGATCTCCAAGACCCTGACCCTTCCTGCCCTCAACCTGTCATCTCTGTATGTGAAAGATGGACAAGAAGCAGAGTGCAGGCCTAAACTAACCACTGCCCAGCTTGCGACCTTCCGCTTCCCGATTACCTCTTGTGGCTCGACCAAGCGGGTGAGTATTAATGGGCCGAGCATTCTCCACCTGAATGAACCAGCTCCCTATTAACCAGTGTCCTCATTGCAGGAGGAGAATGGAACCTTGGTGTATGAAACGGATGTGTTGGGTAAGAGGATGATTCTGACTGGGAAACTGGGCTCAATAACCCGAGACAGCACCTTCAGGTAGGAGGATGGTGGGGAGATGTTGGGGTTGGAGGGATGTGTTGCTGGATGAAGCTCCACCTGCTATTGTCTCTCTGCAGCCTGCATGTCCAGTGCAAGTACAAGGGGAGGAAAGAGACTGGCTTACAAATCAATGCCACGGTTTACACGGCTCCTCCACCACCTCCAGCTTCTGATGATGGGATTCTGAAACTGGAACTGAGAATTGCAAAAGGTACAACGGCCCTGGGTAATGGTGACAGAAGCACTGGGAATGTGTCGATGCAGGGAGTTACTGATTCTTCTGTCTGCCTTTCAGGTGGTAACTACAGATCCTGGTATGTGGATAGTGACTACCCCATTCAGAGTATCCTTCAGGACCCGGTGTTTGTGGAGGTTCGTGTCCAGGACCGCACGGACCCAATGATTGTCCTGAGGTTGCATGACTGCTGGGCGACTCCTGTCCCAGCCCCAAACTTCGAGGTGCAATGGAGTTTACTGGTGGATGGGTAAGGAAAAGTTGAATGGAAGGGCTAATGGTTATAGAAAATGATGATGGGCAGGGAAAGATCAACTGTTCAATCAAGCCTGCCCCACACTGACACTAGCATTGTGACTAGACCGTTCCTACTCATCTGAATAACCACGCAATCTCCTGGGAGAGACAGAAAACCCAGGACCAATGAGGAGAGGGAGGTGGGTGGGGGGAATACTGATTCCTCTGATTGCATCAGGTGATTGCATCCAGTCCTGGAGATCACATGGGCCACACTCTGCCAAATGTTAATTGTGAAGACACTTGCCTTCTATGTGATCGGAGCTCTGCTTCTGGCCAAGGACCAGTCCAGCTCTCCCCTGGTAGGTAGGCAGCAAATTGGAACCAACCCTTTGTCTGTGTTCTAGTCACTTGCTACTGTCTAGCCGGGGGGGGGGGGTAGGAAGTAGAACCACCCAACATTAGTCTATTCCTACTCTTGCCCAAACACCTCCCCATGTCCTCGTATGTCAAACTAATAATCTCAGCAAGGATGCTATACAGCCCTTTATAGATCTCCATCAGGCCACCTCTAATTCTATGCTGGTCAAGGATAAATAGACACCGCTCAATGTGTCTGAGTAGCTAAGGTGCTTGTAGCTAGGATTCATTCTTGTAGTTCCTCAGTACCTTCTCCCATGGAAGCAGAGGGTAGTGGTTGATGTGTTTTTTTGTGACTGGAAGGCTGGTTCCAGTGGAGTTCTGCAGGGCTCAATACTAGGTCCCTTGCTTTGTGTGGTGTATATATCAACAATCTTGACTTGAATATAGGGGGGTATGATTAACAAGTTTACAGATGGTACTAAAATCTGCTGTGTGGTTGATACTGAAGGAAGCTGTAAACTGCAGGAAGATATCAATAAATTGGTCAAGTGGGCAGAATAGTGGCAAATGGAATACAACCTGGAGATGTGAGGTAATGCATTTGGGGAGGGCAACAAGGAAAGGGAATACACATTAAATGGTAGGACACGAGTAGTGTAGAGGAACAAAGGAACCTTGGCGTGCATGTCCACAGATCCCTGAAGGTAGCAGGCCAAGTAGATAAGGTGATTAAGAAAGCATATGTAATGCTTGCCTTTATTAGCTGTGGGATAGAAAACAAGAGCAGGGGGGTTATGCTTCAACTGCATGAAACACTAGTTAGGCCTCAGCTGGAGTACTGTGTGCAGTTCTGGTCACCACATTACAGGAAAGATGTGATTGCACTAGAGGGTACAGAAGAGATTTACAAGGATGTTGCTGGGAGTAGAGAATCTTAGCTATGAGGAAAGACTGGATAGGCTGGGTTTGTTTTCCTTGGAACATAGGAGGCTGAGGAGACCTTATTGAGGTGGGTAAAATTGGGGGGCCTAGATCAAGTGGATAGAAAGGTCCTATTTCCCTTGGCAGAGGGCTCAAGAACCAGGGGGCACAGATTTAAAGTAATTGGTGGAAGGTTTAGAAGTGGGTCATGTGATTAGGCTGGATAGCTTTGTTGGCCGGTGTGGACGCTGTAGTGTATGTACTTTGCAGAAGGACCTATATTCTGCAGCCCCTGTATACTGCAGTACCAGTAGTGACCACCCCTGTATATAAGCCTGTGTAGTAACATTTGCATAGTAGTTCCAGGTTGCCTCCATTCAGTAAAGACCTGTTATAACCAACTCCTGCAGTCCGTGTCTCAATTATACACGGACATAATAGACGCGATGGGCCAAAATGGCCTCCTTCCGTGCTGTAACTTTCTATGATTCTATGAGGGGACCAAAACTAGGTGTAGTACAATTGATGCAGTCTATCCAATGACATGCATAGTGACTGAATGTTGTCCTTTGATTTGTATTGAATAGTTCTATGAATACAATCCAATACCCTGTTGGCTTTAGCTAAGTTTCTCTACATGGGTCAAGAGAAAATGTTCAGGATCATTCAGTATTGTTCCACTAATGCAGCAGTTACTATTGCACTAACAAAGCTGAACGTGACCCTAGCTTTAGGAGTAATGGGGTGAACTAATTGGTACATTGTAGATGGCTACTTTCTCATCGAAGGAATGGCTTGCACTCTAACCCTTGCAACCAATGAATGAAAATCCCTTTTTTTTTTTATTGGATCAGTTTATTTTCCTGCTCCCACTGACTGACCCTCCTGTTGCAGGTGCCCCTATGAGGGTGATGACTACCAGACCCTCCTACACCCAGTGGATGTGTTTTCTGGCCTGCAGTTCCCAACCCATCACAAGCGGTTTGAAGTGAAGACTTTTGTTTTCCTGGATGGAGATTCTGCCCAGCCCCTCACTGGACAGGTAACCAAACAGGAGTCTGAGCCAATGAAATCCTTTACTGGCTCCTTGTATAATAGCCTGGTTCATCTGTCTGCATGAAGCTCGCTGTAAACTCCTTTCTGTTCTAGGTTTACTTGCACTGCAGTGCTGAGGTGTGCTCCCCCTCTGCTCAGGATGACTGTACATCCAAATGTGGCCGAAGTGAGTCTTTGATTTAATCTCTTGCTGATTTTGTTCTGATGCAGAATTAGTTTCTAGTCAAAGCAAAAATAATTTGCTGGTGTTACAGTAATATCTGGCCAGTTCCCAGTTCCCTACAACGAGAGGTTTATCACTCTCTCCCTTCCCATTGAGAGCAGGTTTGTTCATATTGGAAGGACCCTTATCTATAAATGGGAGCCAGAACTCTTAACCAGAATCTCCAGGGCCTGACTGCAATCGTCAGAACATAAGAAATAGGAGCAGGAGTTGGCCGTTTGGCCCCTCGAGCCTGCTCCGCCATTCAATAAGATCATATCTGATGACCTCAACGCCCCTTTCCTGCCTGCTCCCCATAACCTTTGACTTCTCTGCAGCTCAAATATGTATATCTCTGCCTTGGATATCTTCAATGACTCTGCCTCCACAGCTCTGGGGTAGAGAATTCCAAAGTTTCACGACCCCCTGAGAAGAACTTCCTCCTCATCTTTTCAAATAGGCGACCCCTTATCCTGAAACTGTGCCTCCCCCCAGTTCTAGATTCCACCCTGAAGGAAACATCCTCCCTGCATCTACACTTGAGCCTCCTCAGAATCTTATGTTTCATCTAAATTCCAATGAGTATAGGCTCAACCCTGCTTCATAAGACAACCCCTTCATCTCAGGAATTAATCTAGTGAACGTTCTCTGGACTGCCTCCAATGCAAATATATCCCCCCTTTTTTAAATAAGGAAACCAAAACTACGCAGTACTCCAGGTGTGGTGTCACCAGTGCCCTGTACAGTTGTAGCAAGCCCTCCCCACTTTTATACTCCCATCACCCCTTGCAATAAAGGCCAACATTCATTTGCCTTTCTAATTACTTGCTGTACCTGCATGCTAACTTTTTGTGTTTGATGTACAAGGACTCCCAGATCCATCTGTACTGCAGCATTAGACAGTCTCTATATTTATATATATTTTTTTAAATTTGCTTTAAAATTTCCAACCAGTGGATAACCTCAGTTTCCCACATTATACTCCAGCTGCCAAATTTTTGCCCACTCACCCTATCCATATCCCTCTGCAGACATTTTATGTCCTCACAATTTGCTTTCCCACTTATCTTTATCATTAGCAAATTTGGCTACATTACACTCCCTTCATCCAAGTCATTAAAATAGATTGTAAATAGTTAAGGCCCCAGCACTGATCTCTGGCACCCCACTAGTTAGTTTGCCAACTGGAAAATGACCCATTTATCCTGACTTTGTTTTCTGTTAGTTAGCCAATCTTCTATCCATGCTAATATATTACCCCCAACCCATTGAGCTCTTATCTTGTGCAGTAATCTTTTATGTGACACCTTATCAAAGACCTTTTTTGGAAATCCAAATACACTACATCTACTGGTTCCCCTTTATCCACCCAGCTTGTTACATCCTCCAAGAACTGTAGTAAATTTGTCAAACATGATTTCCCTTTCATACAATTAAGCAGAGTCAACATGGCTTTATGATCTAAATGTCCTGCTATTACTTCCTTAATAATGGATTCCAGCATTTACCCAATGACCGGCTAACTGGCCTATAGTTTCCTGCTTTTTGCCTCCCTCCTTTCTTCATTTGTTACATTTGCAGTTCTCCGACTGCTCCAGAATCCAGGGAATTTTGGTAGATTACAGCCAACACATCTGCTATCTCTGCAGCCACTTCTTTTAGACCCTAGGATGCAGGCCATCAGGTCCAGGGGACTTGTCAGCCTTTAGTCCCATTAGTTTGCCTAGTACTTTATATCTCTAGTGATAGTCATTGTTAAGTTCTTCCCTCACAAAAGCCCCTTGATTGATTATCAATTATTATTGGGATGCTTTTGTTGTCTTCTACTGTGGAAACTGATATGAAATATTTGCTCAAAGTCTCTGCCATTTCCCTGTTTTCCATTATTAATTCCCCAGCTCCAACATTTACTTAGCTACTCTCTTCCCTTTATGTATCTGTAGAAGCTCTTGCTGTCTCTTTATATTTTTTGCTAGTTTACACATCATCTATTTAGTCATCCTTTGCTGGTTTCTAAGGCCTACCACTAATCTTCACAACATTGTATGCCTTTTCAATCAATTAGATGCCTTCCTTAGTTAGCCACAGATGGTTCATCCTTCTGTCTTTCTTTCTCACTGGAATAAACGGAGCGTTATGAAATGGCTGCCACTGCTTATCTACTGTCTTACCCTTTAATCTATTTTCCCAGTCTACTTTAGCCAACTCTATCTTCATACCTTTGTAATTGCCTTTATTTAAGTTTAGGACACTAGTTTCAGACCCAAATGTCTTGCCCTAAAACTTCTCATACTATGATCACTGTTCCCTAGGGGATCATTAATCCTGTCTCATACACATTACCAGATCTAAAATAGCCACCTCCCTAGTTGGTTCCACAACGTTTTGTTCTAAGAAACCATCCTGAATACAATCTATGAACTCTTCCTCAAGGATACCCTTGCCAATTTGATTTGTCCAATCTACATGAAGATTAAAATCACCTATGATTATCACAGTACCTTTCTTACAAGCCCCTATTATTTCTTGATTTATACTCTCTCTGTCGCTCCTACAGTGTAGCTACTGCGGGGGGACCTATAGACTACTCCCACCGGTGACTTCTTTCCTGTACTATTTCTTATCTCCACCAAACTGATTCTACATCCTGCTCTTCTGAGCCATATCATTTCTCACCACTGCACTGATCTCATCCTTTATTAACAGAGCTACCCCACCTCTTCTTCCTTTCTGCCTATCTTCTGAAATGTCAAATACCCCATAATATTCAGTTCCCAGCTTTGGTCACCTTGCAACCATGTCTCTAATGACTATCAGATCATGGCCATTTATTTCTCTTTTTGCCATCAACTCCTCTATCTTGTTACAAATGCTGCATGCGTTCAGATAGAGCTTTTAATTTTCCCTTTACCATTTTTACCCACTCTGAAACTATTTGCCGGTGCATGCTTATGTTTGTACGCTCTGTCTCCTGTCACACTCTGGTTATCGGTTCTCCTATTGCTACCCTGCACTATTGCCTTCTCCTCCTTTCTGTCTTTCTAAATTCCCCTTCGCCTCAATCCCCCCTCCCACTAATAGTCTCAGTCTAGGTAGTGTCTAGCTGTTTGCCCATCATTGCAAACATTGAACTGGAAGTGCAGATGGTGTAACGTGGGTTGGTCTCTGGCTATATAGCAGGTAAAGTGTGATCTCCAGTGTCTAGTCAGGAGTTTTCTTCTTGGAGATGATACATGGGTGGGTCAGGACAAAACTGTCTGCTAACAATGTCTCATTTCCCAATAGAGAGACGCAGGAGTACAGGTGACCATGAGGGAACATTGGTGAGTGCTCCTGGTCCCATCATATTCCTGGAAGGTGAGAGTCATCTGTCTAAGAAGCTGCTTGAAGAGAATGGTAAGTGGAGGTTCTTCAATAGGCCACTGTGAACCCTTCCGAATATAACACCTTGTGTCTCCCAATAGATGCTGCTGGGTCTCCTTCTCGGTTTCTGCGTGGAGCAGCCATTGGCTTCATGGTGGTGGCTCTGTCCCTGTTGGTGGTGATGGCTGCAGTGTACAGGATGAAGAAACCAAGAGCTCTCTCTTCCCAATGTAGTGAGATTGAACTGTAGACCTGAACAAATAAACCAGCTGGACAGATGTGTGCCTTTTGGGTGTTGATGTGAATCATGAAATGGCTATTAGGAAGTCCTAGGTACACTAGTAGTAAACATTAAATCCCACTGACTGGAGGGACAAGGTGTAAACTGAGCAAAGCTTTACCGTCAGACATGGTAACTATCTAATCCAGCACTCCTTGTGTCTAGTTGAGGTTGGGGGGGGCCCCCCTGCCCCCACAAGAAAAAGCAAAGCCCTGGCTTTTGTCAGCTGACAAGGTGGGGGGGTCATTGGGAAATCCTTTTGCTCTAAAGAATGACCTGATTACAATGTGCATTAGTACTTACAGTAATATTGTCTTAGGCTGCCCTGCATTCAACTTCTAACCAGTTTTTTCTTTATTGAGGATTAGACCTTGGGTTGACTTAGATCCTGGGAAAGAATGTGTGGGTAACTTGGTTTGTTCTATGCAAAAGCAGGAGTGTGGCACATGATCAAGATGTCTTAAATTAAGAAACCACCAAGGCTGCTGCAGTGGTGCCTGAGAACCTTCACCTATCTCGTCTACAAGGGTCATACTTTTTATTTCTCTCCTGCTCCCTCCTTCCCTGCAGCTGCCTGTTTGCCATGTGCCTATGATGGACTGCAGGCTGAGTGCTTTTGTGTAGTGTGCTATTGTTTGGCATGGCACCTCAAGTGAACAGTTGAGGACCTTTTCCTACAGATGCTCAGGCTCCTGCCTGTAGGCCTAGCAGACCTTTAGTGGAACAGTATTTCTCTTTGGACTGGGTTGGGGATTCATGGCAAGAACTGAGCCAGAGCGTCACTGATCTCATTAGACCCAACACCAATGTCGGGCTGGTCAGTGAAGCAGTGCCCTGCAGTGGGGACATGGCTGGCATGGACATAGATGATGGTGGCCATGTCTCCTCCACTGCCTACATGGCAGAACTGTCTAGGGCTTCAGCTGCTATGATTATGCATCAATCCCAACCACATTACAGCCAGCCACCTTACCAGTTGTGTATGAAGGATAGATGTCTCCCTTTGCCTTGAGGGCAAGTGTGATAGTAGAAAATAACAGGCATGTGGAGCTCACTGATGCCCATTTTTTGGTCTGCCCTCTGGCTCCTGCTCTACATGGGGAGGAGGGTGAGAACCATAGCCTGGCAGCTGAATCTAGAAGTTGTGAATATGAAGAATGTATTTTAGCAGCTCAATGTTGTGCAAAGGACTCCCCGGGGGTGAGGGGGAACTTCAGTTGCGCTTATGGGGTACAAAGCAACTATTGCCTGGGCACGGCGATTTTTGCACCATTCGTGAAATTGACCAGATTTTGCGGCAGTGCTCAGCACTACGCCACAATCTCCTGCGCCCACAGATCATGACGTCAGTCGAGCGTATAGCACCCTGGACCGGATATTGAGTGGCTGCACCTGCTGCTAGCAACGACAGGTTGAGGGGAATGTTTTGCAGTCGGGAAGGGACTGGGGAAGTGCTATTTAAAGGTGACCGCTTCATGCCTCTTTGTCTGACATTTTTGCACTACTCAGTGAGACACACTATTGGAGAGATTCAATGCTGTGAAGGAGTTTTGGGTCCTGAGTAGCATTTTGCAGTATCATTTTGATTTAACCTTCCTTGCATGCATCGATTTTTAGAAGAGACTATGGGGGCTTCACTCTAAGCTCCTTTCCAAGGCGCCTCCATTGTTCTTTCCAGCAGATTTGATGTACAGGCCTTTGAAGGCTGGAATGAGCAGGGTGTGCAGGCTGGAGAGCAAGATCGACAGACCCCTTAAGAACTAGCCAGCGCCGGTCTGTTCCATTGCTGACTGACATCACATGAGCTTCGCCAGCCCTCTGAGGTAGCTCCTTGCTGTTGGCGCCTTAACACAGGTGTGTAGCACCGGATTTAGTGCTCCAATCACCTCCAGGGACGATAGAAGCCACGTTTGGAGACGGAGGCAATAATTTGCACTTTGTTAAACTTTGCACCCGGCTGATAATTGCACCCCAAACAAGGTGATCCCAAAATCCTTACCCCCTGCCCTGCCAACCACCCCAGGAGTTTAGATTACAATGGCCCAGATTTTGTGGACAAAAGGCTGTGTGAACTGCTTTTGCTGTTAATATACAGATTGGCCAGCAAAGATACTCCCTGAATTTCAAATCCCACCAGTTGCTGATTGATTTATGCCTCTCCACCATTAGTTTTGCATAAATGACATTTTCCCTTAACCTGCCTGTGCTTTTAATGAAGTTGTTGCAGTTGTATATTTGCCAGAGTTCAGTTTCTTGTGTAAGTACCCTTTCACTGACTGATCCCCTCTCTGGCCCGGATAGTGAACAAAATGTAGGGTCTCTTTTGTTCGTCTTGTGAATTGTTCCACATTTTACAAATTCTTGCTTTGCCTCTTGATCCTTGATCGGAGCTGACATTAAATTTACCCACTCTAATTCACCCTCCTTCAGTTAATTCTTCAATCAAGGAGATACACCTCTTGTTCAGCCAGGGTACTGTTATCCTCACCATGCTGATTATCACCTCACACTTCCACCAACTTGGTTGGCAAAATTATTAAAAACCTAATGTCTATCCATGATCCTGACCATATCGGCAGGAGTGACCACAGCACAATCCTTGTGGCGACCAAGTTCTGTCTTCCCTATAGACATCCTCCATTGTGTTGTGTGGCACTACCACCATGTTAAATGTGATAGATTCAGACCAGATCTAGCAGCACGAAACTGGGCAGATATGAGGCGCAGTGGGCCATCAGTAGTAGCAGAATTTTATTCCACCACAATCTGTAATATCATGGCCTGGCATATCCCTCACTCTACCATTAACATCAAGCCAGGTGACCAAACATGGTTCAATAATGAGGAGTAGCACCAGGTGAACCATAAAAATAAGGTGACAAACTGGGGAAAGTGCAACCCAGGACGATATGGATACTGAAGCAGCATGCTACAGACAAAGCTAAGCGATCCCACAAACAACGTATCAGATCATTTGTCAATGGTGGGGGGGCAATTAAACAACTAATGGGGGGGAGGAAGAGGAGACTCCAAGAACAACCCCATCCACCATGATGGCAGAGCCCAGCATCTGACTGCAAAAACAAGGCTAAAGCGTTTGAAACCATTTTCAGCCAGAAATGCCAAGTGGATGCGCCATCTCGGCTTCCTCCTGAAGTCCCCACCATTACAGAAGCCAGTCTTCAGCCAATTCAATTAAGCTCCATGTGCTATCAAGAAATGGCTGAACACACTGGATACAGTAAAGGCTCCAGCTGTCGTGGTGAGGACTTGTGCTCCAGAACGAGCCGCGTCTCTAGCCAAGCTCTTCCAATATATAATTACAACACCGCCATCCACCCGACAATGTGGAAAATTGCCCAGGTAGGTCCTGTCCCCAAAAAGCAGAACAAATCCAATCTGGCCAATTTCCGGCCCATCGGTCTACTCTCAATCATTAGCAAAGTGACATCAACAGTGCTATCAAGCGGCACTTACCAAATATATGCTCACCGATGCTTAGGTTGGGTTCTGCCAGGACCACTCGGCTCTAGACAGTAAAACTGAAGTCCGTTGGAATCATGGGGGAAATTCTCAACTGGCTGGAGTCATACCTAGTAAATAGGAAGGTGGTTGTTGGCCAATCATCTCAGCCCCAAGACATGGCTGCAGGAGCTCTTCAGGGCAGTGTCCTAGGCCCAACCAGCTTCAGCTGCTTCATCAATGACCTTCCCTCCATCATAAGCTCAAAAGTGGGGAAGTTCGTTGATGACTGCGCAGTGTTCAGCGCTATTCAGAACTCCTCAGATAATGATGCTGTTCATGCGCTCATGCTTCAAGACCTGGACGATACTCAGGCTTGGACTGATAAGTGGCAGGTAACATTCGCACCACACAAGTGCCAGGCACTGACCATCGCCAACAAGGGAGAGTCTAAACACTGCCCCTTGACATTCAACGGCATTACCATCACCGAATCCCTCACCATCAGCATCCTGGGGATCACCATTGACCAGAAATTTAGCTCGACCAGCCATATAAATACTGTGGCTACAAGAGCAGATCAGAGGCTGGGTATTCTGTGGCAAGTGTCTCACCTCCTGACTCCCGAAAGCCTTTCCACCATCTACAAGGCACAAGTCAGGCGTGTGATGGAATACTCTCCACTTGCCTGGATGAGTGTAATTCCAACAACACGCAAGAAGCTCAACACCATCAAGGAAAAAGCAGCTCGCTTGACTGGCACCCCTTCCATCACCTTAACCGTTCACTGACTCCGCCACCGGCTCACTGTGTCTGCCGTCTGTGCCATCTACAAGATGCAATGCAGCAACTCGCCAAGGCTTCTTCGACAGCACCTCCCAAACCCACGACCTCTACCAGCTCGAAGGACAAGAGCAGCAGGCAAATGGGAACACCACCACCTCCAAGTTCCCCTTCAAGTCACACACCATCCTGACTTGGAAATATATTGCATTTCCTTCATCATCGCTGGGTCAAAATCCTGGAACTCCCTCCCTAACAGCACTGTGGGAGTACCTTCACCACATGGACTGCAGCGGTTCAATAAGGCAGCTCATCATCATCACCACCTTCTCGAGGCCAGTTAGAGATGGGCAATAAATTCTGGCCTTGCCAGCAATGCCCACACACCAGGAATGAAAAAAAAAAACCTTGTATAGTCTATAATGTTTACATTCTGCATTTAATTGTTCATTTATTGTTTTTGATCTGAGCTAGATTAACCAATTTGTATATAGAAAACCCAATTATAAATCAGAAGGATCCAAGGGGATGGATGGGAGGAATCATTGGAAGAACAAGGGTCCTACTAGGATGATTTCTTAATGGACTGATCTGTTGTCCACCTATTTGGTGTGCAGTCCCTGTTCAGGTGAACACACCCTCCGACATTAGTTACACCATGGGGGGGATATAGGGGCAAAGGGAGTTGGGGGCCTTATTTCACAAATCATAGTAGCAACACAGGTCATAAAACATGCAACGCTCTGGGGTTAATTTCTAGAATAGTATTGAAAAGCAGAAATGTTATATCAAACGTATAGTACCACTGTCGGAGGTGGCACCTTTCGGATGAGACGTTAAACAGAGGCCCCGTCTGCTCTCTCAGGTGGATGTAAAAGATCCTATGGCGCTATTTCAAAGAAGAGCAGGGGAGTTATCTCTGGTGTCCTGGCCAACATTTAACACTCAATCAACATCACTAAAATAAAGATTATCTGCTCATTATCTAGACAGAGTAGACAGAGAGAAACTGTTCCTATTGGCAGAAGGGTCCCAGAACCAGAGGGAACAGATTTACGGTAACTGGCAGAAGATCCAAAGGCGACGTGAGGAAAAACTTTTTTACGCAGCGAGTGGTTATGATCTGGAATGCACTGCCTGAGAGTGTGATGGCGGCAGATTAAATCATAGCTTTCAAAAGGGAACTGGTTATATACCTGAAGGAAAAAAAATGCAGGGCTATGGGTCGTGTCTGACTAACTTGATTGAATTTTTTGAGGAGTTAACAAGGAGGGTCGATGAGGGTAGTGCGTTTGATGTAGTCTTTCTGGATTTTAGCAAGGCTTTTGATAATGTCCCGCATGGCAGACTTGTCATGAAAGTATAAGCCCATGGGATCCAAGGCAAAGTGGCTAGTTGGACCCAAAATTGGCTCAGAGCTGGAAACAAAGGGTAATGGTCGAAGGGTGTTTCCAGTGGGGTTCCGCAGGGCTCAGTACTGGGTCCTTTGCTTTTTGTGGTATGTATCAATGATTTGGACTTGAATGTAGGAAGTATGATTAAGAAGTTTGCAGATGATACCAAAATTGGCCATGAGGTTGATAATGAAGAAGCTAGCTGTAGACTGCAGGAAGATATCAATGGACTGGTCAGGTGGGCAGAACAGTGGCAAATGGAATTCAGTCCGGAGAAGTGTGAGGTAATGCATTTGGGGAGGACTACCAAGGCAAGGGGATACACATTGGGCCAGTAATTCCGGTCCCAACGCGTGAGTACCGATGGGGTACTCAGGCGTGGGCCCGTTGGAAGTGCCGGATTTCAGCATGCACAGCGCATGCGCGGGAAACCGACATTTCCTCCAAGGGGTTCCTCCTTTTTGACTGGTTTGCCCGTGTGTAAGGGCCCCAACATTTTAGAAATGTAAAAAGGAGACGTAAGGATTTGATTCTTTAAGGTAAGTGGTCTATTATTTAAAATTATAACATTTTTTCCACAGCGTTATTGTTTTTAAGGACTTTACAGTAAGGTCAGTGTATTTATAGACCCGATTTCTTAAAAAATTCTTTTTTCAAAAATTTGATTAATTGCTCAAAATAGTTTTTTTTAAGCAATTTATAGTTCATTTAATTGGTGTGATGTTTTTTAAAATGTTATTTAAAGTTTAAGTGTTGTTTTGGGTGCCCGTACTTTTCATGAGTTTGACAGTTCTTACTATCAAACTCA
>NC_140989.1:0-162500 GCF_052327205.1 Somniosus microcephalus | reverse complement strand
AATGATAGAGAGAGAGAGTGAGAGAGAGACTGAGATCACATGGACTGAAATGAAATGGCTGGACACTGATATCTACGATGATGGTGACCTCGAGAGGAGTCCAGGTGCGATCATCCACTTGGCACATTTGACTGAAGACATTTGCCAACATCTCAACTTGTCTCCAGCATTCACTGCTGGGCTCCACCATGGCTGAGGATGGTGATGTTTGAGAGGTTCTCCTCCTGTTAGCTGCTTGGTTGTCCACATAGCTGTGTCCACACCTTGCTGCTTTAGGTGTTCAGCAGGCAGGTATTTATATATACATGTAATATATGCATAGATTTTACATATCTGGATAAGTTAGGACATTCAACATTCCTACATTACAGCAGTGACTACACTCCAAAACTACTTCATTGGCTGTAAAGTGCTTTGGGATATCCTGAGGTCATGAAAGGCACCGTAGAATGATAGCTACACTAGGCTGGTACCTCATTCTCTGCTACTCCTGGCTCACTCTTCTACACTTGCACTGAAGCAGGTATAGTCTCCTGGCTTGTTGGTGATCAAGCAGTGAGAGCCATCAGGTTACATATTGTGGTGGGATACAATTCTGCTGCTGCTGATGCTCCGCAGCATCTCATGATGTCATGACCTTCGTCTGTCTCCCTTAGCCTGGTTGTAGTGCCACACTACACGATGGAGAGTGATGCAGCCATTATATATCAGCCTACATTAGATGGTCAAATGCTGCAGGGAGACTCCAGGCCACAACTACTGATTATGGAGCAGAGAAAGTGAGTGCAATGGGCCCGAGGGTCAGTTGCTGAGATGTTACTTGGAGCAGGAATGGAAGACTAACCCTTGAGAACCAGCGGAGGCAGGCTGACAGATAGAGCTTATCAAAAATGCAAACTACTGTTAGATCCGTGTATCTTGATGTTGTGTCCTTCAATAATTAGACAAGAGACTGCAGGGAACGATCAACAGGTGTTTACTAGATGAGGGTTACTCTAAAACTAACAATACAGATCCCTACTCAGGGTTTATATACAGGTGTGGTCACTGCTGGTACTACAGTATACAGGAGCTGTAAAAAGTAGCTCTCCCCCTTAAAGGTACATACATTACAATTCCTCCCCTTTTAGATTAACAGTACAATAACACTCATTTAACAATTAAATATCAAACTAATTACAATTAACACTTTTAACATGCAACATTAACTGAAAATAGTCTATTTATAAATTCAGTCTTTGGGGAGGCTTCCTGATCCTTTCTGGATAGCGCCTTTCCTGAGTGTCTTGCTCTTGGTGCGGAGGCGATTCTGGCCCCCTGTCGTCGGTTGGTTCATCCGCTTCCGATGCTACTGTTTCTGGGGTAGATGCTACCTGTATGTCGGGTTCATCACCAGGTACGTATAGGCGAGACATGGGGTTGACTCATTCCTGTGACTCTAGGATCTGGTCAACATGGCATCTCACAATGTTCTCCCCAACATCCACTGTGTACATTAGTGGCCCCTGCCGTGTGCATATCGTTCCTGGTCGCCATTTCTCTGTTCGGTAGTCGCGGGCCAAGACTGGTTGCCCTACATTGAAGCTCCTTGTCGGCTTCTCATTGATGTGCTGGAATTGCTTATTTTCAACATCTCTTCGTACATTTGGTCTGAGCAAATCCAGATGAGATCTCAACCTTCGGTTAAAGAACATAATGGCCGGGGCTTGTTTGGTGACTGCATGTATCGCATTTCTGTAGGCTAACAGGAAATTGTCCACCTTATGCTGCAGTGGAATGTCATCATCGCACATGGTCTATACTGCTTTTTTAAAGGTTTGTACGAACCTCTCAGCCAATCCATTTGTGGCTTGGTGATACAGGGTGGATGTGTAATGCCTTACCCCATTCCTTTTCATAAATCTTCGAAACTCTTCGGACACAAACTGTGGTCCGTTATCAGAGCAAATCTGCTCTGGCAAGCCTTTCCTGGCAAAAATGGTCCGTAGGACTGCAATAGTTTTCTCCGTGGTGGTGGAGGACATTTTGATCACCTCAGGCCATTTCGAGTGCGCATCCATGGCTATTAAAAACATTGAGTCCATGAATGGACCAGCAAAATCAATATGCACCCGTTGCCATGGAGATGAGGGCCACTCCCATGGGTGAAGAGGGGCATGTGGTGGTGCATTTTGGGCCTTCTGGCATCCTGAGCAGCTCTTTGTCAGGCCCTCGATTTGCTGATCGATCCCTGGCCACCACACATAAGCCCTAGGAAGGCTTTTCATTTTCACCCCTCCCAGATGACCTTCGTGAAGCTCATTGAGCACTCTCTCCCTTAACTTGGGTGGAATTACCACTCGGGATCCACACATCAAGGTCCCCTGGCATAACGACAGCTGTTCTCTTCTGGATGAGAATGCTGGCAACAGTGAGTCGCCATGTGCTGGCCATCCCTTCACCGTCAAATCATATACCCGAGACAGTGTCGGGTCATTTCGGGTCTCCTCTATACCAGCATTAGTTACTGGCAAGCATTCAATTATAGTCGAATGAAATATTTTGACAGGAATCCACTGCTGGTGCTTCCTCCGCAGTAGGCAGTGGCAGGTGTGATAGCCCATCAGCGTTTCCATGCTGTTTCAAGCCCTTATACTCGATTTCATATTGGTGAGCCCCTAGAAAAAGGGACCATCTTTGTAGCCATTGCGCAGTCATCACTGGAACGCCCTTCTTTGGATTAAAGATGGAGACAAGTGGTTGGTGGTCAGTCAGCAAGGTAAATCTCTGCCCGTGCAGATAGTGTTTGAACTTTTTCACACCCCACACTAGGCTGAGGGCCTCCCTGTCAATCTGGGCGTAGTTACGCTCGGCTGAGGTTAGTGACCGAGACGCAAAGGCTACTGGTCTCTCTGAGCCGTCTGGGAATTTGTGCGACAGCACCGCTCCAATGCCATAGGGTGATGCATCACACACCAACCGAATTGGTAGTGCTGGGTTGAAATGAGCAAACAGCTCTTTTGATGTGATCAATGCTTTGCTCTTCTGGAAAGCTCGTTTACATTCATCACTCCACTTCCTATAGTACCCCCGTTTTCAGTAGGCTGTTCAGTGGGTGTAGTACGTGGGTGTAGTACGGTAGACAAATTCGACAAGAACTTATGGTAGTAGTTCACCAGCCCGAGGAACGACCTCAGTTGTGACACATTTTCCGGTGTTGGAGCCTTGACTACTGCCTCAATCTTTTCAGCGGACTTATGTAACCCCTCTTTATCAATAATGTGGCCACAATACGAGATCTGCTTCTGGAAAAACTCGCATTTGTGGCGATTAGCTCAGAGCCCATATTCCTTCAATCTAGTGAGCACATGCTCCAGGTTGGCGAGGTGATCATTGTCATTTTCGCCCGTGACCAGGATGTCGTCCAAATAACACTGGGTCCCTGGAATACCTTGCAGGACTTGATCCATTGCCCTTTGCCAAATAGCCGGAGCTGATGCTACCCCGAACACCAGCCGGTTGTATTGGTAGAGACCTTTATGAGTGTTGATCGTGACGTACTCTTTCGAGGCTTCTTCTACCTCCATTTGCAGGTACGCCTGGGCCAAATCAATCTTAGTGAAGCGTTTCCCTCCAGATTGCGAGGCGAAAATATCTTCAATCCGCAGAAGCGGATTTTGTACAGTGTTAAGGACTGGGTTCACTGTCACTTTAAAGTCCCCACAGATGCGAACCTTCTTTGGTTCCCCTGGCGTATTACTCAACGACCTCTTCATTACAGGAACGATGGGTGTAGCCCACTCGCTCCAGTCCACTTTGGACAGTACTCCTGAACGTTCCAAACCTTCCAGCTCTGCTTTGATGGCTGG
Organism: Somniosus microcephalus; assembly: GCF_052327205.1. Taxonomy (NCBI): domain Eukaryota; kingdom Metazoa; phylum Chordata; class Chondrichthyes; order Squaliformes; family Somniosidae; genus Somniosus; species Somniosus microcephalus. The sequence goes on along the minus strand of NC_140989.1, from coordinate 158,652 downwards.
GCAGGTCGCATAAGGTACCGGTCTGGCCTTAAAAACTTTGGGCTTGCATTTTCCTCTATTTTGATCGTCGCTGTTATGCCTTTTAGTGTTCTGAGTCCCTGCTGGAACACTTCTTGTGCGTCAGTTAGCATTATGACAGTCATCCAGGTGTGACGTTGTCATCCTTTTTGGCATCTACAGTCAGTGCTTGTATGGAATGCCAATCTAGCTGTATATTCCGGATCCATTCACGTCCTAGTAGGGGTGGTCCTCCATCTGGCAATACATATAGGTCCATTTTTGGTGTTTCCTTGCCGTTATATATAACGTTCACTGTTATTTTTCCTTTGGGGTAGACTTTTTGCCCCGTGTACGTCTTCAAGACAATCTTTGTATCTCTCAAAGGTATATGTGAGAATAGCCGCTTGTAGTCCCTTCGGTTTATGACTGTTAGGGCTGATCCTGTGTCCAATTCCATTTTCACTTGGACTCCTGCTATCTTGAGCATGACCCAGATAGTTTGGTGATCCTCCGTTTTGATCACATTATGTAGTTTCAGACAACCCAGCTCCTTGCTTCCGGAGTGTGTATCACTTTTCTGTTCGTCTGAACTACTCTCCGTCACCTTATGTACCTTCTTGTACTTCTCCTGTGGAGATTTCTTGCTGCTGGTTTTCTTTCCCGACCTGCAGACTCTTGCTATGTGTCCTATTTTCCACACTGTCTGCACACTTTGTCCTTGAACCAGCAATCCTTATGTTCATGTGTTGGTCTGCCGCAGCGATAGCACTTCACTGTTCCGTATGACATTTCATTTGTGCCATATTCTTGCGGTCTCCGTTGTATCTCTGCCGCGCCCCGTGCTGCTGCTTCATGTGATACTGCAATGCTGAAAGCCTTGTCCAGCATAAGATCCTTTTCTGATAGAAGCCGTTTCTGGGTTCCTTCACTTTGAAGCCCACACACAAACTTGTCCCTTAAAGTATCTGCTAGTCCCATTCCAAACTGGCAGTGTTTCGATAGCATGGGCATTTCCGTTAAATACTCAGCATTACTTTCATCTTTATGCTGGTTCCTTTTGTGAAACTTAAATCTTTCTGCTATCAGCAGCGTTGTGGGGTTTAAGTGGTCCTGTAGGATTAACACTATGCTTTCAAAATCCTTTTCTACTGGCTTCTCTGGGGTTACTAGGTTTCGTAGTAAGCCATACGTTTTTGCACCCATTGAGTTCAGCAATACCAGTGCTTTCTTGTCATCTGGCACTTCATTCGCCTTGCAGTATACCTCTATGCGTTCGACATATGTCATCCAATCTTCGACTTCATTGTCGAACGCTGTGATACTGCCACTCTTTGGCATTTTTGGGTGTGGTTAGACTGGCTTAAAATGGCGTCTCCCGCGCTTCTGCCAACGCTGCTCTCGGCGGTCCTCGTGGCAAATAATGATGCCCTGTGGGTTTCGTGCGCTGCTCCTGCGCTGCTGCCAATGCCGCTCTCTGCGGTCCTCGTGGCAATGGCAGCGCCTCGCATTTTCCTGCGTGCCTCTCTCCCCCGTTGACGCTGCTCGTCCCTTGAACACCGGCTGCGCTCTGCTCGCTCTCGTCTCTCTCCCCGTTGACGCCGCTCAGTCCTGAACACCGGCTGCGCCCTGTGCGCTCTGCCCTCTCTCTCTCTCCCCCGTCGACGCTGCTCAGCCTTTTTCTGTGCCGCTCGGTCGGCTCTAGCCACCGCTGTCCGGGAAGTGTCTGCACAGAACCTGTTGCCAGCCCGTTTCGCTGGACCACCGTGACTGGAAAGCCAAGCCTGGCTCTCGACAGCCTCCCCTGCGATGCTCAAATCTCCGCTGGTTGACTGGGCGGTTGCCCGTGGTCGATGCCCGTGCTTCTGGACTCGACCTCCTTCCACTATTCTCCAGGAGCGAATCCCTGGGAGGTGATGCAGAGTTACAGGTGGGTTCGAATCTGCATCATCGCCAATGTTATACCCGTGTATCTTAATGTTGTGTCCTTCAATAATCAGACAACAGACTGCAGGGAACGATCAACAGGTGTTTACTGAATGAGGGTTCAAACTGCAACTGACTGTACAGATCACTACTCAGGGTTTATATACAGGTGTGGTCACTGCTGGTTCTACAGGATACAGGAGCTATAAAAAGTAGTTCTCCCCCTTAAAGGTACATACATTACACCATCCAGGACAAAGCAGCTCACTTAATTGGCGCTCCATCCACCATCTTAACTGTTTACTGCCTTCACCATTGGTGCACCGTGGCTGCAGTGTGTACCATCTACAAGATGCACTGCAGCATCACACCAAGGCTTCTTTGACAGCACCTCCCAAACCCACGACCTCTACCACCTCGAAGGACAAGAGCAGCAGGCACATGGGAACACCACCACTTCCAAGTTCCCCTTCAAGTCAAACACCATCCTGACTTGGAAATACATTGCATTTCCTTCATCATCGCTGGGTCAAAATCCTGGTACTCCCTCCCTAACAGCACTGTAGGAGTACCTTCACCACACGAACTGCAGCGGTTCAAGAAGGTGGCTGATCATCATCACCACCTTCTCAAGGGCAGTTAGGGATGGGCAATAAATTCTGGCCTTGCCAGCAATGCCCACACCCCAGGAATGAAAAAAAACCTTGTGCATTCTATAATGTTTACATTCTGCATTTAATTGTTGATTTATTGTTTTTGATCTGAGCTATATTAACCAATTTGTATATACAAAGACCAGGCATACATCAGAAGGATCCAAGGGATGGATGGAAGGAATCATTGGAAGAACAAAGGTCCTACTGAGGTGATTTCTCATTGGACTGATCTTTTGTCCACCTATTTGGTGTCTAGTCCCTGTTCAGGTGAACACCCCCTCCCACATTAGTTACACCATGGGGGATATAGGGGCAAAGTGTGTTGGGGGCCTTATTTCACAAATCATACCAGCAACACAGGTTAATAAAGTCATAAAACATGCAACGCTCTGGGGTAAATTCATAGAATAGAATTGAAAAGCAGAAATGTTACGTCAATCGTATAGTACCACTGTCGGAGGTGGCAAGTTTCGGAAGAGACGTTAAACCGAGGCCCCGTCTGCTCTCTCAGGTGGACGTAAAAGATCCCATGGGCACTATTTCAAAGAAGATTATCTGCTCATTATCTAGACAGAGTAGATAGAGAGAAACTGTTCCCATTGGCGGAAGGGTCGAGAACAAGTGGACACAGATTTAAGGTAATGTAGGGAGGCATCTTTTACCTGGTTTATGGTAATTTACCTTCCTTCACCTGGTTTACGGTAATTTACCTGGTCAAGCAGCTTTTTGCTGCTGCACTCTGACCAATCCCAAACAGCGGTGACAAATCGCTAAACCCACCCTTCCAGTTCTGACTGGAGGAACTTATAATTAATGATATATTAAAAATGGACAAATGATCTGGATGTAAGAAAGTCAAACTTTATTAACTAAAGAAAACAACACCACACGATCAAAGCAATAAAGAAACTACACCACACGATCAATGTAAAATTGCTTAACAGGGGAAGGCAGACGGCAAAAACGAGGGATAAATGGCTACAATGTAAGTCTTACAATCTTAGCAATTTCCCTTAAATTACCAGCCCTCCAACTCCTTACTAGATTGCCTTGCTGAGGAGTCAGAAACCTGCTGACCTGTGGTCCAAAGAGAGAGAAGAGCTCACCTGCAGGTCCAAGGAAAATAAGAGAGAGATATGCTTCTGAGAAGCTATCTTTATATCCTGGGAGCTCCTGCTGTCTTGGCGCTGAAAAGGTCTGTGTGCAAATTCGCGCCGAAAAGTTCAAATACACAAGAGAAAGGCCATGAACTTCCTCCATTCATACATGAGACATCACGTAGTAGAGTCAATTTCAGTGAATGGATGTGTGTAATCAACCCAATTGTGCATGCTGTCCGATGATTGGCTGATTGAAACGAGCTATTTCCCAGTGGCCAAACTGCTCCCATTGTCTGGAATGGGTGATTCAAACCCATTCAGTTTAAACTGTTCCCTTCCTCAGTTTGAGTGTCCTTTTCAAAAGTCTGGGCTGAGCCTTCGAACCATCTCCATTCACCCTGATGGGGTTTGAATGGGGCTATTTTACTATGTAAACAGAAACCCATTCATTGTGGTCACTCGAAACGGCAGCCTCAAGTGGTTTAATCCCTTATGTCAACAAGGTAGCAGTTTCCTGTAAACAAACATCGATTGTCTCTGAAGGGAAGGGAAACTCCCTTTTTTTGATTGACAGAATTTGACTGCCATTGCCTCCCCTTGTCTGTGAATGGCTTTGAATGGAGTTGATTTACTGTGTAAACAGCTTGGGAGGCTATAGTAAACAAAGCCATTTCCTGTGGACAGCTTTAAGTGGTTTGATCAGTTTCTGTAAACACATCGATTGTATTGGCAGGGTGGGGGAACTCCCCCCTATGCCCACCCCCTGACCGGACCCGCCCATGCTACAGGGTGACTGACAGCCCGGCTCCATTCAAATGCTAACAGAAACCCCCCTTTGATTGGCAGGTCTTTCTCACAGACACACTTACAAGCTGCTATTGTCTCCTGCCATGTGGTCCGACAGCCATTTTAAGCCCTGGAATATTAAAACAGTCCAAAACTCCATCTTTTAATAAAATGATTTTCCTCTCAAAGTGTGCGATTTTCACAGTTCTTTGATTCCAGTGTCCAAGTGCCGCTCTGCCTACGAGCTTTTCAATGCAGCCTTTTTGCAGTTCTGGGTATGTTTTAAAGCATTGTCCAACCCAGAGACAATTTAAATCATACAATTCCTCGTATTAATGTTTCCCGATCTTCGGGGCTGAGGGGATTTTTGCGAACCCCTACAGTAATTGGCAGAAGATCCAAAGGCGACATGAGGAAAAAAGTTTTTAGGCAGCGTGTGGTTATGATCTGGAATGCACTGCCTGAGAGTGTGGTGGAGGCAGATTCAATCGTGGCTTTCAAAAGGGAACTGGATAAGTAGCTGTAGGAAAATAAATTTGCAGGGCTTGGGTCATGTCTCTCTAAGCTGAGTGAATTTTTGGAGGAGGTAACAAGGTGGGTCGATGAGGGTAGTGCGTTTGATGTAGTCTTTCTGGATGTTAGCAAGGGTTTTGATAACGTCCCACATGGCAGACTGGTCATGAAAGTAAAAGCCCATGGGATCCGAGGCAAAGTGACAAGTTAGACCTAAAATTGGCTCAGAGGCAGGAAACAAAGGGTAATGGTCGAAGGGTGTTTTTATGACTGGAAGGCTGTGTCCAGTGGGGATCCGCAGGGCTCAGCACTGGGTCCTTTGCTTTTTGTGGTATATATCAATGATTTGGGCTTGAATGTAGGAAGTATGATTAATAAGTTTGCGGATGATACCAAAACTGGCCGTGAGGTTGAAAATGAAGAAGAAAGCTGTAGACTGCAGGAAGATATCAATGGACTGGTCGGTGGGCAGAACAGTGGCAAATGGAATTCAATCCAGAGAAGTGTGAGGTAATGCATTTGGGAGGGCTAACACGGCAAGGGAATACACACTAAATGGTAGGACACTGAGAAGTGCAGGGGATCAGAGGGACCTTGGAGTGCATGTCCACAGATCCCTGAAGGTAGCACGACAGGTAGATAAGATAAGGTGGTTAAGAAGGTATACAGGATACTTGCCATTATGAGCTGAGGAATAGAATATAAGAGCAGGGAGGTTATGCTTGAACTGTATAAAACATTAGTTCGGCCACAGCTAGAGTACTGCGTGCAGTTCTATTCACCACATTATAGGAAGGATGTGATTGCACTAGAGGAGGTGCAGAGGAGATTTACAAGGATGTTGCCTGGGCTGGGGAATTTTAGCTATGAGGAAAGATTGGATAGGCTGGGTTTGTTTTCTTTGGAACAGAGGAGGCTGAGGGGAGACATAATTGAGGTGTATAAAATTATGAGGGGCCTAGATAGAGTGGATAGGAAGGCCCTATTTCCCTTAGCAGAGGGGTCAATAACCAGGGGGCACAGATTTAAAGTAATTGATCGGAGGTTTGAGGGGATTTGAGGAGACATTTTTTCATGGGGGCCTGCAATTCACTGCCTGAAAGGGTGGTAGAGGCAGAGACCCTCATCACATTTAAAAAGTACTTGGATAGACACTTGAAATGCCGTAACCGACAAGGCTACGGACTAAGTTCTGGAAAATGGGATTAGCGTGGATTGCTTTTTTCCGGCCGGCACTGACAAGATGGGCCAAATGGCCTCCTTCTGTGCTGTAACCATTCTATGATTGTATGATTAGATTGCTGTTTGTGGGAGCTTGCTGTGCACAAATTGGCTGCCGCCTTTCCTACATTACAACAGTGACTACACTTCAAAAATAATTCATTGGCTGTAAAGTGCGTTGGCACATCCAGTGGCCATGAAAGGCGCTACAGAAATGCAAGCCTTTCTTTTTCTTTGCTTGGTTAGACCACAGTAGGAGTATGGTGCAGAGTTCTGTTCTCGATTACAAAAAGGATATAGAGGCACTGGAGAAAGTGCAAAAGATTTACAAGGATAACAGATCTCAGGAGAAAAGGCCCCAGAGGCTCAGGTAGGCGTACCAATCCCCAATCTCAGGGAAGGAGAGAGGTAAAAAGTATTCGAGGTGTGACGTCACCACAAAACAGGTAGGTGATTGGTTGGAGTATTTCTCTCTCTTTTAAAACTTTAAGTCTGTGGTTTATAGTTTTTAAGGTCTCTGTGGTGTAGCGGGGACAGTTTGTAAACCAGGGCCCTTAAATATATCATTTAACTGTAGTGAAATTGGTTGGATTCATTTAATTTTAATTAATTAGTTAAAGGATAAGTCATGGCAGGACAGCCCAGCCCCGTAGTGTGCTCCTCCTGCTCTATGTGGGAAATCAGGGACGCTTCCTGCGTCCCTGACGACCATGTGTGCGGGAAGTGTGTCCAGCTGCAGCTACTGACAGACCGCATTGCGGCACTGGAGCTGCGGATGGATTCATTTTGGAGCATTCGCGATGCTGAGGACGTCGTGAATATCACATATAGCGAGTTGGTCACACCGCAGGTAAAGGGTGTACAGGCAGGAAGGGAATGGGTGACCAGCAGGCAGAGTAAGAGGCGCAGGCAGGTAGTGCAGGAATCCCCTGCGGCCATCCCCCTCTCCAACAGATATACCACTTTAAATACTGTTGGGGGGGATGACTCATCAGGGGAAGGCAGCAGCAGCCAACTTCCTGGCACCATGGGTGGCTCTGCTGCACAGGCTGGGAGGAAAAAGAGTGGAAGAGCTATAGTGATAGGGGACTCAATTGTAAGGGGAATAGATAGGCGTTTTTGCGTCCGCAATCGAGACTCCAGGATGGTGTGTTGCCTCCCTGGTGCAAGGGTCAAGGATGTCTCGGAGCGGCTGCAGAACATTTTGGAGCGGGAGGACGAACAGCCAGTTGTCGTGGTGCACATAGGCACCAACGATAGAGGTAAAAAACGGGATGAGGTCCTAAAAGCAGAATATAGGGAGTTAGGAGGTAAATTAAAAAATAGGACCTCAAAGGTAGTAATCTCAGGATTGCTACCAGTGCCACATGCTAGTCAGAGTAGAAATAGGAGGATATTTCAAATGAATACATGGCTAGAGGAATGGTGCAAGGGGGAGGGATTCAAATTCCTTGGACATTGGAATCGGTTCTGGGAGAGGTGGGACCAGTACAAACGGGACGGTTTGCACCTGGGCAGGGCCGGGACCGATGTCCTAGGGGCAGTGTTTGCTAGTGCTGTTGGGGAGGGTTTAAACTAAAGTGGCAGAGGGTTGGGAACCTGAGCAGGGAGACAGAGGAAAGGGAATACAAGGAAAAAAGCAAAAGACAGGAAGGAGAAAAACAAAATTAGAAGGCAAAGAACTCAACGGTTTAAATCAAACATGGTCACAGTAAATAATAATTCATGTAGGTCTGAGAGCGTTAAAAAAACAAGCCTGAAGGCTTTGTGTCTTAATGCAAGGAGCTTTCGGAACAAGGTGGATGAATTAGCTGCGCAAATAGAGGTAAACGAATATGATTTGATTGGGATTACAGAAACATGGCTCCAGGATGGCCAAGGCTGGGAACTCAACATCCAGGGGTATTCAATATTTAGGAAGGATAGGCAAAAAAGAAAGGGAGGTGGGGTAGCATTGCTGGTTAAAGAGGGGATTAACACAATTGAAAGGAAGGATATTAACTCTGATGATGCGGAATCTGTATGGGTAGAACTGAGAAATATCAAGGGGCAGAAAACGTTAGTGGGAGTGGTATATAGACCTCCAAACAGTAATACGGAGGTTGGGGATGGCATTAAACGGGAAGTTAGAGACGCGTGCAATAAGGGCACAGCAGTCATCATGGGTGACTTTAATTTACATATAGATTGGGCTAACCAAATTAGTAAAAATACTGTGGAGGAGGAATTCCTAGAATGTTTACGGGATGGTTTTCTGGAACAATATGTCGAGCAACCAACCAGAGATCAGGCCATCTTAGACTGGGTATTATGTAATGAGAGAGGATTAATTAGCAATCTTGTTGTACGAGGCCCCTTGAGTCAGAGCGATCATAATATGATAGAATTCTTCATTAGGATGGAGAATGAAATAGTTGACTCGGCAACTAGGGTCCTGAATTTAAATAAAGGAAACTACGATGGTATAAGCTGCGAATTGGGTAGGATTGATTGGGGAATGTCACTCAAAGTGTTGACGGTGGATAGGCAATGGCAAACATTCAAAGACCGCATGGATGAACTACAGAAGTTGTTCATCCCAGTTTGTGATAAGAATAAAACTAAAAGGGTGACTCAACCGTGGCTAACAAGGGAAATTAGGGATAGCATAAGATCCAAGGAGAGGGCATATAAATTGGCCAGAAAAAGCAGTAAGCCTGAGGATTGGGAGCAGTTTAGGATTCAACAAAGGAGGACAAAGGGATTAATTAAGAAGGGGAAAATAGAATATGAAAGTAAGCTCGCAGGGAACATAAAAACTGACTGTAAGAGCTTTTATAGATATGTGAAGAGAAAAGGATTAGTGAAATCAAGTGTAGGTCCCTTGCAGTCAGAAGCAGGGGAAGTTATAATGGGGAACAAAGAAATGGCAGACCAATTAAATGCATATTTTGGTTCTGTCTTCACATAGGAGGACACAAATAACCTCCCAGAGATGTTGGAGAGCATAGGGTCTGATGAGAGGGAGGAACTGAAAGAAATCAGTATTTGTAGGGAAATGGTGTTGGGGAAATTGATGGGATTGAAGGCCGATAAATCCCCAGAGCCTGATAATCTGCATCCTAGGGTACTTAAGGAAGTGGCCCTAGAAATAGTAGATACATTGCTGATCATCTTCCAAAATTCGCTGGAATCTGGAACTGTACCCATGGATTGGAGGGTAGCTAATGTTACCCCACTATTCAAAAAGGGTGGTAGAGAGAAAGCGGGGAATTACAGACCGGTAAGCCTGACATCGGTAGTGGGGAAAATGCAGGAGTCCATTATAAAGGATGTAATTACTGAGCACTTGGAAAACAGTGACAGGATCGGACAAAGTCAACATGGATTTACAAAAGGTAAATCGTGCTTGACTAATCTACTGGAATTTTTTGAGGATGTAACTGGGAAAATAGATAAGGGAGAACCAGTAGATGTGGTGTATTTGGACTTTCAAAAGGCTTTCGATAAGGTCCCACATAAGAGATTAACGTGTAAAGTTAAGGCACATGGGATTGCGGGCAAGCTATTGACTTGGATAGAGAACTGGTTGGCGGACAGAAAGCAGAGAGTAGGAATTAACGGGTCTTTTTCCGAGTGGCAGGCAGTGACTAGTGGGGTACCGCAGGGATCGGTCCTTGGACCCCAGCTATTCACAATATACATTAATGATCTAGATAAGGGAACTAGATGTAATATCTCCAAGTTTGCAGACGACACAAAGCTGGGTGGGTGTGTGTGCTGCGAGGAGGATACCGAGAAACTCCAGGATGATTTGGACAGGTTGGGTGATTGGGCAGAAGCGTGGCAGATGCAATATAGCGTGGATAAATGTGAGGTTATCCACTTTGGTGTCAAAAACAGAAAGGCAGACTATTATCTGAATGGCAATAGATTGGGAGAAGGGGAAGTGCAACGAGACCTGGGTGTCCTTGTGCACCAGTCGCTGAAGGTAAGCATACAGGTGCAGCAGGCGGTGAAGAATGCAAATGGTATGTTGGCCTTCATAGCAAAAGGGTTTGAGTACAGGAGCAAGGATGTCCTGCTGCAGTTGTACAGGGCCTTGGTGAGACCACACCTTGAGTACTGTGTGCAGTTTTGGTCACCTTATCTGAGGAAGGATGTTCTTGCCATGGAAGGAGTTCAGTGAAGATTCACAAGGCTGATCCCTGGGATGGCAGGAATGACGTATGAGGAGAGATTGGGTCGATTGGGCTTATACTCGCTGGAGTTTAGAAGAATGAGAGGGGATCTCATCGAAACTTATAAAATTCTGACAGGTCTGGACAAACTAGATGCAGGTAGAATGTTCCCGATGGTCGGAGAGTCCAGAACCAGGGGTCATAATCTAAGGATAAGGGGTAAGCCATTTAGGACAGAGATGAGGAAGAATTTCTTCACCCAGAGAGTGGTGAACCTGTGGAATTCTCTACCACAGAAGGCGGTTGAGGCCAAGTCTTTAAATATATTCAAGAAGGAGTTAGATATATTTCTTAGAGCTAAAGGTATCAAGGGATATGGGGAGAAGGCAGGTACGGGGTACTGAGTTTGGATGATCAGCCATGATCTCATCGAATGGTGGAGCAGGCTCGAGGGGCCGAATGGCCTACTCCTGCTCCTATCTTCTATGTTTCTATGTTTCTATGACCAGTTACAACTATCGAGGAATTTTGCTGGAGCTCTTTCCTAGAGGTTTTATGAAGAGTTTCAATGGGGTCGACAGATGTTTCCACTTGTGGGGAAAGAACTAGGAGTTTGTGTAGTTTAGCTGTGACCTCTGCAAATAATTGCTGTTTATAAAATGCAATTTTGTTTTCAAGAATCGTTCAATGATTTTTTTTTGAAGGGGCACGGTTAAAGAAGAGTTCAAGAAGTAGAAATATGATTAATTCCTGAGTTAGGACATTCAACATTCCTACATTACAACAGCGACTACACTTCAAAACTACTTCATTGGCTGTAAGGTGCTTTGGGACATCCTGAGATCGTGAAAGGCGCTGTAGAATGATAGCTTCACTAGGCTGGTACCTCATTCTCCGGTATTCCTGGTGCTGCTCCTGGCTCACTCTTCTACACTTGCATTGAAGCAGGGTTATTTTCCTGGCTTGTTGGTGATCAAGCAGTGAGGGCCACCAGGTTACATATTGTGGTGGGATACAATTCTGCTGCTGCTGATGGTCCGCAGCACCTCATGATGTTTGGACTACTAGACCTGTCCTTAGTCTGTCTCCCTTAGCCTGGTGGTAGTGCCACACTACACGATGGAGAGTGGTGCAGCCATTATATATCAGCCTACATTAGACGGTCAAATCCTGCAGGGAGGCTCCAGGCCACAACTTCTGACACTAGAGCAGAGAAAGTGAGTGCAATGGGCCCGAGGGTCAGTTGCTAAGATGTTATTTGGAGCAGGAATGGAAGACTGACCCTTGGGAACCAGCGGAGACAGGCTGACAGACGGACCGTTTGCCTGCCTGCCTCTCTTCCGCGGCTATGTTCGCGCCCGGGTGGCGCTGCAGATGGGGCACGCGGTGTCCGCCGGCACGCTTGAGGCCTTCCGCGACCGGTGGGCGCCGCGGGGACTGGAGTGCATCATCACCCCGGCCAACGCAATTTTAACTTAATTTGTTCAGTTTTATTTTATTTGTTTAATGAAAAAGAGTGACAGGCTGACAGATACAGCGTATCAAGAATGCAAACTACCTCCCCGAGTAACCCGTGGGAACAGGAACCCGCCACACTGGGATTGGCTCCAATTCCTGCCGCACTCGGAGCCCGGCCATAAAGCGGCTTGGTGTGGGAGGAGATTATTATTCTACTTGCAGCAACCAAGATGGGCCATTGGACGGTTGGCTGCTCTCTCTGCCTCTTCGCTGGGCTCTCCTTACTCCGAGCCCAGCCACTGCTTCTCGGCGATGATGTTTGTCCGACAGACCCAGGCTGGAGATTTGAGTGCGGCCACCCAGACATTAGCAGCACCGACTGCATCAGCCAGGGTTGCTGCTTTGACCCGCGGGGCTCGAATGTCCATCCCTGCTTCTACAGTCTGAGGAACAGCCCAGGTAACAAAGCGCTCCTCGACCCGATTCTAGAGGGAATACTTGTGGGGATGGGGGAGGAATCCAACTTGTAGACCAGGACATGATCCACGGACTTGTTGCTGTCTCATTCTGTGTAATGGGGCAGGGTGGACATGTCTGTTGACCGAACTCCTCCCGTGGAGTCCTGAGTGTAGCTGCTTCCCCTTGGTGTATGGTATTGTAATTAACTAAATAGAACATCAAGGTGTATGGCTGTTCCTCCCGCCATCATATTGAAGGCAGGTGTCAATAGTTGAGGTTCGGGGTATTGGAAGGAATTAGCTCGGTTTGTGAATACTTGCTGGAATGAGGAAATGGTGTCCAGTTTGATTCAGTTGAAGTCAAGTAACCTGCTGCTGAAATTGTATAATGAGTGACCCTATTGCTCTGCGAAGGTGTTGATTCTGTCGATCAGGTGGTTATTGGGCATTATTAATGGTACATGTCTGGTCTACAATGGCAGTAAATCTCAAACCTGTGCTTCATCTAATGGTGGTAGGGTGGAGCAAGTTTGGCCTTGACGGTTGATCCACCTGGTGAAGGAACATTGGTGGTAAAATTGGCCTTTCAGTAGAATTGGTAATGTGTTGAGTCTGCAGGATCTCTTCTACAGGTTGGTTGGTCAAGCTGTTACTGGATTAGTAGTTGTTGAGAACATGGAATCTTCTGTAGGCTACAATTTATATTTATGAATTCTCTCATTGAATAGCCAGTCACACCCACAGTAGTGGAAAGGTAACTGCTGTTGCAAGGAAGGTTTTTTGATGGTAAATATCTGCCACACCTGATGCATGTGTTTGGGTTGTTGCTTATAAATATTGGTGGCCTGCAGTAGACCTTTGGACTCCAATGTTTTGATTTCCATGTGGTTTGGAGTTTGCTGCTGATTGGTACAAAGTAGCTCCCACCTTATGATGTTCTCTTGAATGGTGGTAGCAAAAAAAAATCACTATCCAGTCCAGAGCTTCCAATGCAATAGCATGGATATCTTGTAGGCTGCCTGAGAATTTCATCTGAGGGCAATGCTCAATGTTGTGATCCAGGGTCTAATTAGGAGCTCCACAGTCGCATGATGGGCATGCTTTAATCTTCCACCTATGCAGATGGTGGCAGCATCTACCATGACTGGTTCTGAGGCAGTTGATTGTCCTAGTTTGATCCTTCAGGCTGTACTATGAAGTCCTCTATGGAATCCATTTGGAATGTTGCATTTCACCATCTGTCAAGACTGAAGGGTTTTGGCAAGTGTCCAAAATTGCTTTCTAGATTTGAGATGGGTTGGCCTAGATCGGCATGTCTCTTCTGGTGTAGCGGTAGTTGCATCTGAGACTGCATATTCACAGCGTAAGTGTGGTGACCAATTACCTGATTGTCATTAAAAAAAACATCTGGTTCACTAATTTCCTTTTTTGGGGAAGGAAATCTGCTGTCTTTGCCTGGACTGGCCTATGAGTCCAGACCCACAGCAATGTGGTTGACTCTTAGCAGCTCTCTGAAATGGCCCAGCAAGCCACTGAGTTGTACCAAACCACTGACTGTCACTGGGAACCTTCCCCCACATGGAAGGCAGCTCACCACCACCTTTTTATGGGGCAATAAATCCCAGCCTTGCCAGTGACCCCCACATCCTGTGAATTAATAATAAAACAATAACTCAATCTGAAATCACTGCTAGCCATGGGTCAAGTGATATGCAGTTGGGATATAGATCAGTCATGATCTCATTGAATGGTGGCACCGGCCTGAGGGGCAGACTGGCCGAGACCTGTTCCCAGCTAATATAAATGCATCCTTGCTCACTCCACTGTCAAACTAAATGGTTGTGCTTCTACTTGGATTCTAGTCCTGTTCCTGCTGTGAGCTGGTCTGTGGCTTTTGAGACTCTGTCCCTCAAGTCTCTGGTCTGAGACCTCTGATTTCTCCACGAATGAGCAGTGGAATTGAATTGTAATTCTCTTGCAGTGTGCACAGCGGATGGTCAGTTCATCATAGTGATCTCCAAGACCCTGACCCTTCCTGCCCTCAACCTGTCATCTCTGTATGTGAAAGATGGACAAGAAGCAGAGTGCAGGCCTAAACTAACCACTGCCCAGCTTGCGACCTTCCGCTTCCCGATTACCTCTTGTGGCTCGACCAAGCGGGTGAGTATTAATGGGCCGAGCATTCTCCACCTGAATGAACCAGCTCCCTATTAACCAGTGTCCTCATTGCAGGAGGAGAATGGAACCTTGGTGTATGAAACGGATGTGTTGGGTAAGAGGATGATTCTGACTGGGAAACTGGGCTCAATAACCCGAGACAGCACCTTCAGGTAGGAGGATGGTGGGGAGATGTTGGGGTTGGAGGGATGTGTTGCTGGATGAAGCTCCACCTGCTATTGTCTCTCTGCAGCCTGCATGTCCAGTGCAAGTACAAGGGGAGGAAAGAGACTGGCTTACAAATCAATGCCACGGTTTACACGGCTCCTCCACCACCTCCAGCTTCTGATGATGGGATTCTGAAACTGGAACTGAGAATTGCAAAAGGTACAACGGCCCTGGGTAATGGTGACAGAAGCACTGGGAATGTGTCGATGCAGGGAGTTACTGATTCTTCTGTCTGCCTTTCAGGTGGTAACTACAGATCCTGGTATGTGGATAGTGACTACCCCATTCAGAGTATCCTTCAGGACCCGGTGTTTGTGGAGGTTCGTGTCCAGGACCGCACGGACCCAATGATTGTCCTGAGGTTGCATGACTGCTGGGCGACTCCTGTCCCAGCCCCAAACTTCGAGGTGCAATGGAGTTTACTGGTGGATGGGTAAGGAAAAGTTGAATGGAAGGGCTAATGGTTATAGAAAATGATGATGGGCAGGGAAAGATCAACTGTTCAATCAAGCCTGCCCCACACTGACACTAGCATTGTGACTAGACCGTTCCTACTCATCTGAATAACCACGCAATCTCCTGGGAGAGACAGAAAACCCAGGACCAATGAGGAGAGGGAGGTGGGTGGGGGGAATACTGATTCCTCTGATTGCATCAGGTGATTGCATCCAGTCCTGGAGATCACATGGGCCACACTCTGCCAAATGTTAATTGTGAAGACACTTGCCTTCTATGTGATCGGAG
Source organism: Somniosus microcephalus (assembly GCF_052327205.1). Taxonomy (NCBI): domain Eukaryota; kingdom Metazoa; phylum Chordata; class Chondrichthyes; order Squaliformes; family Somniosidae; genus Somniosus; species Somniosus microcephalus. The sequence goes on along the minus strand of NC_140989.1, from coordinate 143,248 downwards.
CTCTGCTTCTGGCCAAGGACCAGTCCAGCTCTCCCCTGGTAGGTAGGCAGCAAATTGGAACCAACCCTTTGTCTGTGTTCTAGTCACTTGCTACTGTCTAGCCGGGGGGGGGGGGGGTAGGAAGTAGAACCACCCAACATTAGTCTATTCCTACTCTTGCCCAAACACCTCCCCATGTCCTCGTATGTCAAACTAATAATCTCAGCAAGGATGCTATACAGCCCTTTATAGATCTCCATCAGGCCACCTCTAATTCTATGCTGGTCAAGGATAAATAGACACCGCTCAATGTGTCTGAGTAGCTAAGGTGCTTGTAGCTAGGATTCATTCTTGTAGTTCCTCAGTACCTTCTCCCATGGAAGCAGAGGGTAGTGGTTGATGTGTTTTTTTGTGACTGGAAGGCTGGTTCCAGTGGAGTTCTGCAGGGCTCAATACTAGGTCCCTTGCTTTGTGTGGTGTATATATCAACAATCTTGACTTGAATATAGGGGGGTATGATTAACAAGTTTACAGATGGTACTAAAATCTGCTGTGTGGTTGATACTGAAGGAAGCTGTAAACTGCAGGAAGATATCAATAAATTGGTCAAGTGGGCAGAATAGTGGCAAATGGAATACAACCTGGAGATGTGAGGTAATGCATTTGGGGAGGGCAACAAGGAAAGGGAATACACATTAAATGGTAGGACACGAGTAGTGTAGAGGAACAAAGGAACCTTGGCGTGCATGTCCACAGATCCCTGAAGGTAGCAGGCCAAGTAGATAAGGTGATTAAGAAAGCATATGTAATGCTTGCCTTTATTAGCTGTGGGATAGAAAACAAGAGCAGGGGGGTTATGCTTCAACTGCATGAAACACTAGTTAGGCCTCAGCTGGAGTACTGTGTGCAGTTCTGGTCACCACATTACAGGAAAGATGTGATTGCACTAGAGGGTACAGAAGAGATTTACAAGGATGTTGCTGGGAGTAGAGAATCTTAGCTATGAGGAAAGACTGGATAGGCTGGGTTTGTTTTCCTTGGAACATAGGAGGCTGAGGAGACCTTATTGAGGTGGGTAAAATTGGGGGGCCTAGATCAAGTGGATAGAAAGGTCCTATTTCCCTTGGCAGAGGGCTCAAGAACCAGGGGGCACAGATTTAAAGTAATTGGTGGAAGGTTTAGAAGTGGGTCATGTGATTAGGCTGGATAGCTTTGTTGGCCGGTGTGGACGCTGTAGTGTATGTACTTTGCAGAAGGACCTATATTCTGCAGCCCCTGTATACTGCAGTACCAGTAGTGACCACCCCTGTATATAAGCCTGTGTAGTAACATTTGCATAGTAGTTCCAGGTTGCCTCCATTCAGTAAAGACCTGTTATAACCAACTCCTGCAGTCCGTGTCTCAATTATACACGGACATAATAGACGCGATGGGCCAAAATGGCCTCCTTCCGTGCTGTAACTTTCTATGATTCTATGAGGGGACCAAAACTAGGTGTAGTACAATTGATGCAGTCTATCCAATGACATGCATAGTGACTGAATGTTGTCCTTTGATTTGTATTGAATAGTTCTATGAATACAATCCAATACCCTGTTGGCTTTAGCTAAGTTTCTCTACATGGGTCAAGAGAAAATGTTCAGGATCATTCAGTATTGTTCCACTAATGCAGCAGTTACTATTGCACTAACAAAGCTGAACGTGACCCTAGCTTTAGGAGTAATGGGGTGAACTAATTGGTACATTGTAGATGGCTACTTTCTCATCGAAGGAATGGCTTGCACTCTAACCCTTGCAACCAATGAATGAAAATCCCTTTTTTTTTATTGGATCAATTTATTTTCCTGCTCCCACTGACTGACCCTCCTGTTGCAGGTGCCCCTATGAGGGTGATGACTACCAGACCCTCCTACACCCAGTGGATGTGTTTTCTGGCCTGCAGTTCCCAACCCATCACAAGCGGTTTGAAGTGAAGACTTTTGTTTTCCTGGATGGAGATTCTGCCCAGCCCCTCACTGGACAGGTAACCAAACAGGAGTCTGAGCCAATGAAATCCTTTACTGGCTCCTTGTATAATAGCCTGGTTCATCTGTCTGCATGAAGCTCGCTGTAAACTCCTTTCCGTTCTAGGTTTACTTGCACTGCAGTGCTGAGGTGTGCTCCCCCTCTGCTCAGGATGACTGTACATCCAAATGTGGCCGAAGTGAGTCTTTGATTTAATCTCTTGCTGATTTTGTTCTGATGCAGAATTAGTTTCTAGTCAAAGCAAAAATAATTTGCTGGTGTTACAGTAATATCTGGCCAGTTCCCAGTTCCCTACAACGAGAGGTTTATCACTCTCTCCCTTCCCATATGAACAAACCTGCTCTCAATGGGAAGGACCCTTATCTATAAATGGGAGCCAGAACTCTTAACCAGAATCTCCAGGGCCTGACTGCAATCGTCAGAACATAAGAAATAGGAGCAGGAGTTGGCCGTTTGGCCCCTCGAGCCTGCTCCGCCATTCAATAAGATCATATCTGATGACCTCAACGCCCCTTTCCTGCCTGCTCCCCATAACCTTTGACTTCTCTGCAGCTCAAATATGTATATCTCTGCCTTGGATATCTTCAATGACTCTGCCTCCACAGCTCTGGGGTAGAGAATTCCAAAGTTTCACGACCCCCTGAGAAGAACTTCCTCCTCATCTTTTCAAATAGGCGACCCCTTATCCTGAAACTGTGCCTCCCCCCAGTTCTAGATTCCACCCTGAAGGAAACATCCTCCCTGCATCTACACTTGAGCCTCCTCAGAATCTTATGTTTCATCTAAATTCCAATGAGTATAGGCTCAACCCTGCTTCATAAGACAACCCCTTCATCTCAGGAATTAATCTAGTGAACGTTCTCTGGACTGCCTCCAATGCAAATATATCCCCCCTTTTTTAAATAAGGAAACCAAAACTACGCAGTACTCCAGGTGTGGTGTCACCAGTGCCCTGTACAGTTGTAGCAAGCCCTCCCCACTTTTATACTCCCATCACCCCTTGCAATAAAGGCCAACATTCATTTGCCTTTCTAATTACTTGCTGTACCTGCATGCTAACTTTTTGTGTTTGATGTACAAGGACTCCCAGATCCATCTGTACTGCAGCATTAGACAGTCTCTATATTTATATATATTTTTTTAAATTTGCTTTAAAATTTCCAACCAGTGGATAACCTCCGTTTCCCACATTATACTCCAGCTGCCAAATTTTTGCCCACTCACCCTATCCATATCCCTCTGCAGACATTTTATGTCCTCACAATTTGCTTTCCCACTTATCTTTATCATTAGCAAATTTGGCTACATTACACTCCCTTCATCCAAGTCATTAAAATAGATTGTAAATAGTTAAGGCCCCAGCACTGATCTCTGGCACCCCACTAGTTAGTTTGCCAACTGGAAAATGACCCATTTATCCTGACTTTGTTTTCTGTTAGTTAGCCAATCTTCTATCCATGCTAATATATTACCCCCAACCCATTGAGCTCTTATCTTGTGCAGTAATCTTTTATGTGACACCTTATCAAAGACCTTTTTTGGAAATCCAAATACACTACATCTACTGGTTCCCCTTTATCCACCCAGCTTGTTACATCCTCCAAGAACTGTAGTAAATTTGTCAAACATGATTTCCCTTTCATACAATTAAGCAGAGTCAACATGGCTTTATGATCTAAATGTCCTGCTATTACTTCCTTAATAATGGATTCCAGCATTTACCCAATGACCGGCTAACTGGCCTATAGTTTCCTGCTTTTTGCCTCCCTCCTTTCTTCATTTGTTACATTTGCAGTTCTCCGACTGCTCCAGAATCCAGGGAATTTTGGTAGATTACAGCCAACACATCTGCTATCTCTGCAGCCACTTCTTTTAGACCCTAGGATGCAGGCCATCAGGTCCAGGGGACTTGTCAGCCTTTAGTCCCATTAGTTTGCCTAGTACTTTATATCTCTAGTGATAGTCATTGTTAAGTTCTTCCCTCACAAAAGCCCCTTGATTGATTATCAATTATTATTGGGATGCTTTTGTTGTCTTCTACTGTGGAAACTGATATGAAATATTTGCTCAAAGTCTCTGCCATTTCCCTGTTTTCCATTATTAATTCCCCAGCTCCAACATTTACTTAGCTACTCTCTTCCCTTTATGTATCTGTAGAAGCTCTTGCTGTCTCTTTATATTTTTTGCTAGTTTACACATCATCTATTTAGTCATCCTTTGCTGGTTTCTAAGGCCTACCACTAATCTTCACAACATTGTATGCCTTTTCAATCAATTAGATGCCTTCCTTAGTTAGCCACAGATGGTTCATCCTTCTGTCTTTCTTTCTCACTGGAATAAACGGAGCGTTATGAAATGGCTGCCACTGCTTATCTACTGTCTTACCCTTTAATCTATTTTCCCAGTCTACTTTAGCCAACTCTATCTTCATACCTTTGTAATTGCCTTTATTTAAGTTTAGGACACTAGTTTCAGACCCAAATGTCTTGCCCTAAAACTTCTCATACTATGATCACTGTTCCCTAGGGGATCATTAATCCTGTCTCATACACATTACCAGATCTAAAATAGCCACCTCCCTAGTTGGTTCCACAACGTTTTGTTCTAAGAAACCATCCTGAATACAATCTATGAACTCTTCCTCAAGGATACCCTTGCCAATTTGATTTGTCCAATCTACATGAAGATTAAAATCACCTATGATTATCACAGTACCTTTCTTACAAGCCCCTATTATTTCTTGATTTATACTCTCTCTGTCGCTCCTACAGTGTAGCTACTGCGGGGGGACCTATAGACTACTCCCACCGGTGACTTCTTTCCTGTACTATTTCTTATCTCCACCAAACTGATTCTACATCCTGCTCTTCTGAGCCATATCATTTCTCACCACTGCACTGATCGCATCCTTTATTAACAGAGCTACCCCACCTCTTCTTCCTTTCTGCCTATCTTCTGAAATGTCAAATACCCCATAATATTCAGTTCCCAGCTTTGGTCACCTTGCAACCATGTCTCTAATGACTATCAGATCATGGCCATTTATTTCTCTTTTTGCCATCAACTCCTCTATCTTGTTACGAATGCTGCATGCGTTCAGATAGAGCTTTTAATTTTCCCTTTACCATTTTTACCCACTCTGAAACTATTTGCCGGTGCATGCTTATGTTTGTACGCTCTGTCTCCTGTCACACTCTGGTTATCGGTTCTCCTATTGCTACCCTGCACTATTGCCTTCTCCTCCTTTCTGTCTTTCTAAATTCCCCTTCGCCTCAATCCCCCCTCCCACTAATAGTCTCAGTCTAGGTAGTGTCTAGCTGTTTGCCCATCATTGCAAACATTGAACTGGAAGTGCAGATGGTGTAACGTGGGTTGGTCTCTGGCTATATAGCAGGTAAAGTGTGATCTCCAGTGTCTAGTCAGGAGTTTTCTTCTTGGAGATGATACATGGGTGGGTCAGGACAAAACTGTCTGCTAACAATGTCTCATTTCCCAATAGAGAGACGCAGGAGTACAGGTGACCATGAGGGAACATTGGTGAGTGCTCCTGGTCCCATCATATTCCTGGAAGGTGAGAGTCTTCTGTCTAAGAAGCTGCTTGAAGAGAATGGTAAGTGGAGGTTCTTCAATAGGCCACTGTGAACCCTTCCGAATATAACACCTTGTGTCTCCCAATAGATGCTGCTGGGTCTCCTTCTCGGTTTCTGCGTGGAGCAGCCATTGGCTTCATGGTGGTGGCTCTGTCCCTGTTGGTGGTGATGGCTGCAGTGTACAGGATGAAGAAACCAAGAGCTCTCTCTTCCCAATGTAGTGAGATTGAACTGTAGACCTGAACAAATAAACCAGCTGGACAGATGTGTGCCTTTTGGGTGTTGATGTGAATCATGAAATGGCTATTAGGAAGTCCTAGGTACACTAGTAGTAAACATTAAATCCCACTGACTGGAGGGACAAGGTGTAAACTGAGCAAAGCTTTACCGTCAGACATGGTAACTATCTAATCCAGCACTCCTTGTGTCTAGTTGAGGTTGGGGGGGGCCCCCCTGCCCCCACAAGAAAAAGCAAAGCCCTGGCTTTTGTCAGCTGACAAGGTGGGGGGGTCATTGGGAAATCCTTTTGCTCTAAAGAATGACCTGATTACAATGTGCATTAGTACTTACAGTAATATTGTCTTAGGCTGCCCTGCATTCAACTTCTAACCAGTTTTTTCTTTATTGAGGATTAGACCTTGGGTTGACTTAGATCCTGGGAAAGAATGTGTGGGTAACTTGGTTTGTTCTATGCAAAAGCAGGAGTGTGGCACATGATCAAGATGTCTTAAATTAAGAAACCACCAAGGCTGCTGCAGTGGTGCCTGAGAACCTTCACCTATCTCGTCTACAAGGGTCATACTTTTTATTTCTCTCCTGCTCCCTCCTTCCCTGCAGCTGCCTGTTTGCCATGTGCCTATGATGGACTGCAGGCTGAGTGCTTTTGTGTAGTGTGCTATTGTTTGGCATGGCACCTCAAGTGAACAGTTGAGGACCTTTTCCTACAGATGCTCAGGCTCCTGCCTGTAGGCCTAGCAGACCTTTAGTGGAACAGTATTTCTCTTTGGACTGGGTTGGGGATTCATGGCAAGAACTGAGCCAGAGCGTCACTGATCTCATTAGACCCAACACCAATGTCGGGCTGGTCAGTGAAGCAGTGCCCTGCAGTGGGGACATGGCTGGCATGGACATAGATGATGGTGGCCATGTCTCCTCCACTGCCTACATGGCAGAACTGTCTAGGGCTTCAGCTGCTATGATTATGCATCAATCCCAACCACATTACAGCCAGCCACCTTACCAGTTGTGTATGAAGGATAGATGTCTCCCTTTGCCTTGAGGGCAAGTGTGATAGTAGAAAATAACAGGCATGTGGAGCTCACTGATGCCCATTTTTTGGTCTGCCCTCTGGCTCCTGCTCTACATGGGGAGGAGGGTGAGAACCATAGCCTGGCAGCTGAATCTAGAAGTTGTGAATATGAAGAATGTATTTTAGCAGCTCAATGTTGTGCAAAGGACTCCCCGGGGGTGAGGGGGAACTTCAGTTGCGCTTATGGGGTACAAAGCAACTATTGCCTGGGCACGGCGATTTTTGCACCATTCGTGAAATTGACCAGGTTTTGCAGCAGTGCTCAGCACTACGCCACAATCTCCTGTGCCCACAGATCATGACGTCAATCGAGCGTATAGCACCCTGGACCGGATATTGAGTGGCTGCACCTGCTGCTAGCAACGACAGGTTGAGGGGAATGTTTTGCAGTCGGGAAGGGACTGGGGAAGTGCTATTTAAAGGTGACCGCTTCATGCCTCTTTGTCTGACATTTTTGCACTACTCAGTGAGACACACTATTGGAGAGATTCAATGCTGTGAAGGAGTTTTGGGTCCTGAGTAGCATTTTGCAGTATCATTTTGATTTAACCTTCCTTGCATGCATCGATTTTTAGAAGAGACTATGGGGGCTTCACTCTAAGCTCCTCTCCAAGGCGCCTCCATTGTTCTTTCCAGCAGATTTGATGTACAGGCCTTTGAAGGCTGGAATGAGCAGGGTGTGCAGGATGGAGAGCAAGATCGACAGACCCCTTAAGAACTAGCCAGCGCCGGTCTGTTCCATTGCTGACTGACATCACATGAGCTTCGCCAGCCCTCTGAGGTAGCTCCTTGCTGTTGGCGCCTTAACACAGGTGTGTAGCACCGGATTTAGTGCTCCAATCACCTCCAGGGACGATAGAAGCCACGTTTGGAGACGGAGGCAATAATTTGCACTTTGTTAAACTTTGCACCCGGCTGATAATTGCACCCCAAACAAGGTGATCCCAAAATCCTTACCCCCTGCCCACCACCCCAGGAGTTTAGATTACAATGGCCCAGATTTTGTGGACAAAAGGCTGTGAACTGCTTTTGCTGTTAATATACAGATTGGCCAGCAAAGATACTCCCTGAATTTCAAATCCCACCAGTTGCTGATTGATTTATGCCTCTCCACCATTAGTTTTGCATAAATGACATTTTCCCTTAACCTGCCTGTGCTTTTAATGAAGTTGTTGCAGTTGTATATTTGCCAGAGTTCAGTTTCTTGTGTAAGTACCCTTTCACTGACTGATCCCCTCTCTGGCCCGGATAGTGAACAAAATGTAGGGTCTCTTTTGTTCGCCTTGTGAATTGTTCCACATTTTACAAATTCTTGCTTTGCCTCTTGATCCTTGATCGGAGCTGACATTAAATTTACCCACTCTAATTCACCCTCCTTCTCAGTTAATTCTTCAATCAAGGAGATACACCTCTTGTTCAGCCAGGGTACTGTTATCCTCACCATGCTGATTATCACCTCACACTTCCACCAACTTGGTTGGCAAAATTATTAAAAACCTAATGTCTATCCATGATCCTGACCATATCGGCAGGAGTGACCACAGCACAATCCTTGTGGCGACCAAGTTCTGTCTTCCCTATAGACATCCTCCATTGTGTTGTGTGGCACTACCACCATGTTAAATGTGATAGATTCAGACCAGATCTAGCAGCACGAAACTGGGCAGATATGAGGCGCAGTGGGCCATCAGTAGTAGCAGAATTTTATTCCACCACAATCTGTAATATCATGGCCTGGCATATCCCTCACTCTACCATTAACATCAAGCCAGGTGACCAAACATGGTTCAATAAGGAGGAGCAGCACCAGGTGAACCATAAAAATGAGGTGACAAACTGGGGAAAGTGCAACCCAGGACGATATGGATACTGAAGCAGCATGCTACAGACAAAGCTAAGCGATCCCACAAACAACGTATCAGATCATTTGTGAATGGTGGGGGGGCAATTAAACAACTAATGGGGGGGAGGAAGAGGAGACTCCAAGAACAACCCCATCCACCATGATGGCAGAGCCCAGCATCTGACTGCAAAAACAAGGCTAAAGCGTTTGAAACCATTTTCAGCCAGAAATGCCAAGTGGATGCGCCATCTCGGCTTCCTCCTGAAGTCCCCACCATTACAGAAGCCAGTCTTCAGCCAATTCAATTAAGCTCCATGTGCTATCAAGAAATGGCTGAACACACTGGATACAGTAAAGGCTCCAGCTGTCGTGGTGAGGACTTGTGCTCCAGAACGAGCCGCGTCTCTAGCCAAGCTCTTCCAATATATAATTACAACACCGCCATCCACCCGACAATGTGGAAAATTGCCCAGGTAGGTCCTGTCCCCAAAAAGCAGAACAAATCCAATCTGGCCAATTTCCGGCCCATCGGTCTACTCTCAATCATTAGCAAAGTGACATCAACAGTGCTATCAAGCGGCACTTACCAAATATATGCTCACCGATGCTTAGGTTGGGTTCTGCCAGGACCACTCGGCTCTAGACAGTAAAACTGAAGTCCGTTGGAATCATGGGGGAAATTCTCAACTGGCTGGAGTCATACCTAGTAAATAGGAAGGTGGTTGTTGGCCAATCATCTCAGCCCCAAGACATGGCTGCAGGAGCTCTTCAGGGCAGTGTCCTAGGCCCAACCAGCTTCAGCTGCTTCATCAATGACCTTCCCTCCATCATAAGCTCAAAAGTGGGGAAGTTCGTTGATGACTGCACAGTGTTCAGCGCTATTCAGAACTCCACAGATAATGATGCTGTTCATGCGCTCATGCTTCAAGACCTGGACGATATTCAGGCTTGGACTGATAAGTGGCAGGTAACATTCGCACCACACAAGTGCCAGGCACTGACCATCGCCAACAAGGGAGAGTCTAACCACTGCCCCTTGACATTCAACGGCATTACCATCACCGAATCCCTCACCATCAGCATCCTGGGGATCACCATTGACCAGAAATTTAGCTGGACCAGCCATATAAATACTGTGGCTACAAGAGCAGATCAGAGGCTGGGTATTCTGTGGCAAGTGTCTCACCTCCTGACTCCCGAAAGCCTTTCCACCATCTACAAGGCACAAGTCAGGCGTGTGATGGAATACTCTCCACTTGCCTGGATGAGTGTAGTTCCAACAACACGCAAGAAGCTTAACACCATCAAGGAAAAAGCAGCTCGCTTGACTGGCACCCCTTCCATCACCTTAACCGTTCACTGACTCCGCCACCGGCGCACTGTGTCTGCCGTCTGTGCCATCTACAAGATGCAATGCAGCAACTCGCCAAGGCTTCTTCGACAGCACCTCCCAAACCCACGACCTCTACCAGCTCGAAGGACAAGAGCAGCAGGCAAATGGGAACACCACCACCTCCAAGTTCCCCTTCAAGTCACACACCATCCTGACTTGGAAATATATTGCATTTCCTTCATCATCGCTGGGTCAAAATCCTGGAACTCCCTCCCTAACAGCACTGTGGGAGTACCTTCACCACATGGACTGCAGCGGTTCAATAAGGCAGCTCATCATCATCACCACCTTCTCGAGGCCAGTTAGAGATGGGCAATAAATTCTGGCCTTGCCAGCAATGCCCACACACCAGGAATGAAAAAAAAACCTTATATAGTCTATAATGTTTACATTCTGCATTTAATTGTTCATTTATTGTTTTTGATCTGAGCTAGATTAACCAATTTGTATATAGAAAACCCAATTATAAATCAGAAGGATCCAAGGGGATGGATGGGAGGAATCATTGGAAGAACAAGGGTCCTACTAGGGTGATTTCTTAATGGACTGATCTGTTGTCCACCTATTTGGTGTGCAGTCCCTGTTCAGGTGAACACCCCCTCCGACATTAGTTACACCATGGGGGGATATAGGGGCAAAGGGAGTTGGGGGCCTTATTTCACAAATCATAGTAGCAACACAGGTCATAAAACATGCAACGCTCTGGGGTTAATTTCTAGAATAGTATTGAAAAGCAGAAATGTTATATCAAACGTATAGTACCACTGTCGGAGGTGGCACCTTTCGGATGAGACGTTAAACAGAGGCCCCGTCTGCTCTCTCAGGTGGATGTAAAAGATCCTATGGCGCTATTTCAAAGAAGAGCAGGGGAGTTATCTCTGGTGTCCTGGCCAACATTTAACACTCAATCAACATCACTAAAATAAAGATTATCTGCTCATTATCTAGACAGAGAGAAACTGTTCCTATTGGCAGAAGGGTCCCAGAACCAGAGGGCACAGATTTAAGGTAACTGGCAGAAGAGCCAAAGGCGACGTGAGGAAAAACTTTTTTACGTAGCGAGTGGTTATGATCTGGAATGCACTGCCTGAGAGTGTGATGGCAGCAGATTAAATCATGGCTTTCAAAAGGGAACTGGTTATATACCTGAAGGAAAAAAAATGCAGGGCTATGGGTCGTGTCTGACTAACTTGATTGAATTTTTTGAGGAGGTAACAAGGAGGGTCGATGAGGGTAGTGCGTTTGATGTAGTCTTTCTGGATTTTAGCAAGGCTTTTGATAATGTCCCGCATGGCAGACTTGTCATGAAAGTATAAGCCCATGGGATCCAAGGCAAAGTGGCTAGTTGGACCCAAAATTGGCTCAGAGCTGGAAACAAAGGGTAATGGTCGAAGGGTGTTTCCAGTGGGGTTCCGCAGGGCTCAGTACTGGGTCCTTTGCTTTTTGTGGTATGTATCAATGATTTGGACTTGAATGTAGGAAGTATGATTAAGAAGTTTGCAGATGATACCAAAATTGGCCATGAGGTTGATAATGAAGAAGCTAGCTGTAGACTGCAGGAAGATATCAATGGACTGGTCAGGTGGGCAGAACAGTGGCAAATGGAATTCAGTCCGGAGAAGTGTGAGGTAATGCATTTGGGGAGGACTACCAAGGCAAGGGGATACACATTGGGCCAGTAATTCCGGTCCCAACGCGCGAGTACCGATGGGGTACTCACGCGTGGGCCCGTTGGAAGTGCCGGATTTCAGCATGCACAGCGCATGTGCGGGAAACCGACATTTCCTCCAAGGGGTTCCTCCTTTTTGACTGGTTTGCCCGTGTGTAAGGGCCCCAACTTTTTAGAAATGTAAAAAGGAGACGTAAGGATTTGATTCTTTAAGGTAAGTGGTCTATTATTTAAAATTATAACATTTTTTCCACAGCGTTATTGTTTTTAAGGACTTTACAGTAAGGTCAGTGTATTTTTAGACCCGATTTCTTAAAAAATTATTTTTTTCAAAAATTTGATTAATTGCTCAAAATAGTTTTTTTTAAGTAATTTATAGTTCATTTAATTGGTGTGATGTTTTTTAAAATGTTATTTAAAGTTTAAGTGTTGTTTTGGGTGCCCGTACTTTTCATGAGTTTGACAGTTCTTACTATCAAACTCATGAATGAAGTTTTCCCTCCCCTGATTGGCTGCCCAGTGCTCACCTGATCCCAGCCGGCACATCGCACTAACTACGCCGCTGGATCAGGCAAGCACAGCGCGCCGACAGCTGAACCGGGCCAGTGACAGGAATTCCAAGCAGACCCAGGCTTCAGCTGTCGGCATGCCGGGTAAGTGCACATCGGGGGCTTGCACGCGCGGCAAGCTCCCGAACCTAATTTCTGGGCCACTAAATGGTAGCACACTGAAAAGTGCAGAAGATAAGAGGAACCTTGGAGTGCATGTCCACAGATCCCTGAAGGTAGCAGGACAGGTAGATAAGATAAGGTGGTTAAGAAGGCATGCGGGATACTTCCCTTTATTATCGAGGCATAGAATATAAAAGCAGGTGTTGAGATACCGCGGCAAACGTGGGAGTCGAGACAGAGCTATTGAAAACACAACTGCTTTATTCTGACCACATGGCAAACAGGAACTAGAAAAGCCCGCACATCCACTTAAATACTTCCCAGACAGGAAGTGCTCCCGGCAGCCTGTCCCTGCGGGAAACAAGTTGCTGGAGGAAAGGGCCCCCGGCTGGGGGCTTCTGCTTAGACTGTCTGTGCTGCCGTGAGTGGATTATGTCCAGTGGTGGCGTGTCGCCACAGAGCTCTCCCCAGAATCCGCTTAGGAGGAGTGGACGAGTCGTGACGGTGGTCTAATGGTTCTGCCGCAGCGGCTCTGAGTGGTCGCCGGTCTGGTTGGTTGGGTCGGGCGGTTCGCCGCCGGCTGTGCTGGCTTGCCGGGGGGACGGCCTCTGGCTGGAGGCTGGGCCACGGGGACCTGTTCCCCTGGTTCTGTGTATGCTGGTTTGAGCCGGTCGATGGAGACTGTCTCAACCCTGTCGCCGAGTCGCAGCTTGAATACCTTGTCCCCGGTTTGTAGTACCTCGTACGGACCGTCGTATGGGGGTCGCAGGGGCCCGCGGTGCGCGTCGTGTCGCACGAAGACGAAGCGCGCCTGCTGTAAATTTGGCGGGACGTGAGGTGCGAGTTCGCCGTGTCGGTTGACCGGAAGTGGGGCGAACTGCTGAGCGGAACAGAAAGAGTCGAGCCGCTGCTGTTCGGCCGACCAAGACTTGGTAGGCTCCGGAAGGAATTCGCCTGGGACGCGCAGCGGTTGTCCGTAGACTAACTCTGCTGCCGAGGACTGGAGGTCTTCCTTGACCACGGTGCGTAGGCCGAGTAGCACCCACGGTAGGCGGTCAGTCCAGGTACTGTCCTGCAGGCCGGCGCGGAGTGAGGCCTTGAGTGACCTGTGGAAGCGTTCACAAAGTCCGTTGGCCTGCGGGTGGTACGCCGTGGTGCGGTGGAGCGTCACCCCGAGGTTGCGTGCTGTGGCCGTCCAGAGTTCGGAGGTGAACTGGGCGCCTCTGTCGGAGGTTATGTCGGCCGGTACGCCGAACCTCGCAACCCAGGTGTTAACGAACGCCCTGGCGATGTCGGCTGTGGTGGTGGAGGTCAGCGGCACTGCCTCAGGCCAGCGTGTGTAGCGGTCGACCATCGTGAGGAGATAAGTTTGGCCTTGCGATGGCGGCAGGGGACCGACGATGTCGACGTGTACGTGGTCGAAGCGGCGGCTGGGTACCTCGAAGTCTCCCAGGGGTGCTTTGGTGTGCAGCTGTACCTTAGCCCGTTGGCAGGTGAGGCAGGAGGTGGCCCAAGTCCGAACATCTCTGCTAAGGCCGCGCCAGACGAAGCGCTTGGAGAGGAGTTTGACGGATGCGCGGGAACCCGGGTGAGAGAGCCCGTGGAGCGTGTCGAAGACGCGGCGGCGCCAGGTCTCAGGGACGACCGGCCTGGGTTGGCCGAGTGAGACGTCGCACGTGACTGCCGTGGCTTTGGGCCTGTGCGCGACCTTAGCTAGGCGTAGCCCTGGCAGGCTGGTAGCCGCCGAGAGGAGGTCTGGGTCCGTGAGCTGGGCCGCTGCTAGTTGTGCGTAGTCGACCGCGAGGTGATTCGCACGGACGGCGGGACGGGAAAGGCAGTCGGCGACCACGTTGTCTCTACCGGAGATGTGCTGAATGTCCGTAGTAAACTCGGAGACGGCCGCGAGCTGGCGTTGCTGCCTAGCGGACCAGGGTTCGGTGTGCTTGGCCATCGCGTATGTGAGTGGCTTGTCATCCACATACGCGGTGAAGGGGCGGCCTTCCAGGAGGAACCTGAAATGGCGGACTGACAGGTGGAGTGCGAGAAGCTCGCGGTCGAAAGTGGAGTATTTGACTTCCGGGGGGCGCAGTTGGCGGCTGTAGAAGGCAAGTGGCTGCCACGCACCATTGACCCACTGCTCGAACACGGCCCCGACCGTGTGGTCGGAGGCGTCGGTGGTGAGCGCGACCCGGGCATCGGCCCTCGGGTGCGCGAGCAGAGTGGCGTCGGCGAGCGCGTTTTTGGTGGCGTCGAAGGCGACTGCCGTGTCAGTGGTCCAGGCTACGTCCATCTTGCCGGATTTTCCTCGGAGGGAGTCGTATAGGGGCTTCATAGGGGCTGTGGCTCTGGGGATGAACCTGTTGTAGAAGTTCACCATCCCGAGGAACTCCTGGAGGCCCTTGATGGTTGTGGGGCGGGGGAATTGCTGGACGGCCTGCACCTTGTTGGGCAGGGGGATGGCCCCAGCAGGGGTGATGTGGTGACCGAGAAAATCGATCTCGGTTAGGCCGAATTGGCACTTCGCCGGGCTGAGGATGAGCCCGTGTTGGGCTAGGCGCCCGAACAGGATGCGAAGGTGTTCGAGGTGTTCCTGTTTGGAGGAGCTGGCCACGAGAATGTCGTCTAGATAGACGAATAGGAAGTTCAGGTCCCGGAGGACTGAGTCCATAAGGCGCTGGAAAGCCTGTGCTGCATTCTTGAGGCCGAAGGGCATCCTCAGGAACTCGAACAGGCCGAATGGGGTGATGACGGCCGTTTTGGGGATGTCCGCGGGGTGTACGGGGACTTGGTGGTAACCGCGCACCAGGTCGACTTTGGAAAAGACGGTTCGTCCGGTCAGTCGGGCCGAGAAGTCCTGGATGTGTGGCACCGGGTACCGATCGGGGGTGGTGGCGTCGTTGAGGCGGCGGTAGTCCCCGCAAGGGCGCCAGCCTCCGCCGGGCTTGGGGGCGATGTGGAGGGGCGAGGCCCAAGGGCTGCTGGAGCGGCGGATGATGCCGAGTTGTTCCATGTTGGTAAACTCGGCCCGCGCGATTTCCAGCTTGGCCGGGTTGAGTCTGCGGGCGTGGGCAGAAAATGGGGGGCCGGTGGTGGGGATATAGTGTTCCACACCGTGCTTGGCGGCTTTGGCCGAAAAGGTCGGGTTAGTGAGGGCGGGAAACTCAGCTAGGAGTGCCGAGTAGTCGTCCGTGGCTCTGGCGAGGCAGTAGGTCGTCGGGCCGGCCGAACGGGCCGGGGTAAAGGCGCCGGGGATGGGGGCCATAGTGTTGATGTCGACGAGGCGGTGCCTCGGAATGTCGACAAGGAGGCCGTGGGCGCGTAGGAAGTCGGCGCCAATGAGTGGGCAGAGGACCTTGGCTGTCAGGAACTCGCGGCGGCCCGCGAGGTCGAGCGTGACCATGCGGGTGCCATATGTGCGGATTTCAGAGCCGTTGGCTGCAGCCAGTGTGATACCCCGTGTGCCGCGTTGGATCTCGAGGGCGGAGGCGGGGGTGATGCTGTGCTGGGCCCCTGTGTCGCACAGAAATCGGCGGTTGGTTCTGTCGTCAGTGACGTACAGTAGGGGCTCCTTCTGCCCCGCGGCCATCGCGGGGGCCGGTGCGGGGGGGGGTTTGAAGGAACACGGTGGTGTGCAGCGTTGAGCCCTAGCGCCAAAACGGGTGTGGTAGTAGCAGTGACCCGGAGTGGTAGGGCGGTCGGGCCTAGCGGCCCGGGAAGACCGCGTGGTCGTTGCCGTGAGGTCGGGCGCGACGTCGCGAGCGGCCTGTGCAGAGAGCAGCCGGTCGGCCTTTTCGGCTATCTCATTCAGGTCCGTGGAGTCAGACTCCACAAGGAGCGGGCGGATGCTGGCGGGGAGCTGCCGAATGAAAAGCGTGCGAAAATGGGTGCCGGGATTTTTGTCGTCGGATAGGGACAGCATGTGGGAAAGCAGGTCTGATGGTGAAGCGTCACCAAGGCCGGGGAGGTCCAGGAGTTGGCAGTGGCGCTGGTAAGAGGACGTTTGAAATTTTTTAAGTAGCGCAGCCTTCAGATGCTCGTACTTGCCCTCCGTTGGTGGATTCTGCAGCGCTGCCCAAACCTTGGGGACTGTAGCGTAGGTGAGCGAGGCGACGAGGTAGTCGTACTTCGTGGCGTCGACTGTAATGCCTTTCAGCCGGAATCTGGACTCAGCTTGAACGAACCAGGCTTCGGCGAGGTTCCCCCAAA
Source organism: Somniosus microcephalus (assembly GCF_052327205.1). NCBI lineage: Eukaryota > Metazoa > Chordata > Chondrichthyes > Squaliformes > Somniosidae > Somniosus > Somniosus microcephalus. Next base: position 126,563 of record NC_140989.1, on the reverse strand, counting down.
AGTCAGGTAATTTAACCGTGACTACGTTTGTATCCGCCATGCTAGCTTAGGATTCGTCCTGAGCGTCGGGGTCACCAGTGTTGAGATACCGCGGCAAACGTGGGAGTCGAGACAGAGCTATTGAAAACACAACTGCTTTATTCTGACCACATGGCAAACAGGAACTAGAAAAGCCCGCACATCCACTTAAATACTTCCCAGACAGGAAGTGCTCCCGGCAGCCTGTCCCTGCGGGAAACAAGTTGCTGGAGGAAAGGGCCCCCGGCTGGGGGCTTCTGCTTAGACTGTCTGTGCCGCCGTGAGCGGATTATGTCCAGTGGTGGCGTGTCGCCACACAGGCAGGTTATGCTTGAACTGTATAAAACACTGGTTAGGCTGCAGGTAGAATACTGTGTGCAGTTCTGGCCAGTACATTACAGGAAGGATGTGATAGAGAGGGTGTAGAGGAGATTTACGAGTATGTTAGAACATAAGAACATAAGAAATAGGTGCAGGAGTGGGCCAGTCGGCCCCTCGAGCCTGCTCTGCCATTCAATAAGATCATGTTGCCTGGGCTGGGGAATTTTAGCTATGAGGAAAGATTGGATAGGCTGGGGTTGTTTTCCTTGGAACAGAGGAGACTGAGGGGAGACAAAATTGAGGTGTACAACATTATGAGGGGCCAAGATAGTGTGGACAGGAAGTACCTATTTCCATTAGCAGAAGGGTCAATAACCATGGGACATAGATTTAAAGTAATTGGTCGGAGGTTTATAGGGGATTTGAGGCAAAAAAGTTTCACCCAGAGGGTGGTGGGGGTGTGGAACTCACTGCCTGAAAGGATGTTAGAGGCAAAGAGCCTCATCACATTGAAAATGTACATGGATCTGCACTTGAAGTGCCATAACCTACAGGGCTACGGACCAAGTGCTGGAAAGTGAGATTTGGCTGGATAGCGCTTTGTCGGCCGGCATGGACAAGAGGGACAAATGGCCTCCTTATATTCTATAAATTTCTATGATTCTATGAAAGGGCGGGGGAGTGGGACTGCTCTTGAAGAAAGCCCTCATGGGCTTGACGAGCTGAATGTGCTGTGCTGCAACCATTCTATGTTTCTATGATCACATTGCTGTTTGTGGGAGCTTGATGTGCTCAAATTGGCTGCCGCGTTTCCTACATTACAATAGTGACTACACTTCAGAAAGTAGTTCATTGGCTGTAAAGTGCTTTGGGACGTCCGGTGGTCATGAAAGGCGCTATATAAATGCATATCTTTCTTTTACTTTTCTTGGTTATGATGTGATCCAGGGTCTGTTTAGAAGCTCCACAATCACATGATGGGGCTGATTTAACCTTCCACCTATGGAGAAGGTGGCAGCATCTACCATGACTGGTTCTGAGGCAGTTGATTGTCCTAGTTTGATCCTTCAGGCTGTACTATGAAGTCCTCTATGGAATCAATTCGGAATGTTGCATTTCACCATCTGTCAAGACTGAAGGGTTTTGGCAACGGTCCAAAATTGCTTTCTAAATTTGAGCTGGGTTGGTCAAGTTGGCCTTGATTGGCATGTCTTTGCTGTTGTAGCGGTAGTTATCTCTGAGACTGTGTATATTCGCAGCATAAGTGTGGTGCCAAATTACTGGATTGTCATAAAAAATTCATCAGTTTCACTAATTTCCTTTTAGGGAAAGAAATCTGCTGTCTTTGCCTCGTCTGGCCTATGGGACTCCAGACCCACAGCAATGTGGTTGACACTTAACTGCAATCTGAAATGGCCCAGCAAGGCAATGAGCTGTATCAAACCACTATGACAGTCAGTGTGGGAACCTTCACCACATCAAAGGCAGCTCACCACCACCTTAAAGGGCAATTGGGGATAGGGCAATAAATGTCAACCTTGCCAGTGATACCCACGTGCTGTGAATGAATTAAAAAAAAAATAACTTTATATCTGAGATCGATGCTCACCATGGTTCGAGGGATATGGAGTTGGGGTATAGATCAGCCATGATCTCATTGAATGGTGGAACTGGCCTGAGGGGCTGAATGGCCTGCACCTGTTCCCAGCTAGTATAAGTGCATCCTTGCTCACTCCACTATCCAACTAAATGGTTGTGCTTCCACTTGGATTCTAGTCCTGTTACTGCTGTGAGCTGGTCTGTGGCTTTTGAGACTCAGTCCCTCAAGTCTCTGGTCTGAGACCTCTGATTTCTCCTCTAATGAGAAGCCCCTGACCATCAATGGGTGCAGTGGAATTGAATTGTAATTCTCTTGCAGTGTGCACAGTGGATGGTCAGTTCATCATAGTGATCTCCAAGACCCTGACCCTTCCTGCCCTCAACCTGTCATCTCTGTATGTGAAAGATGGACAAGAAGCAAAGTGCAGGCCTAAACTAACCACTGCCCAGCTTGTGACCTTCTGCTTCCCGATTACCTCTTGTGGCTCGACCAAGCGGGTGAGTATTGATGGGCCGAGCATTCTCCACGTGAATGAACCAGCTCCCTATTAACCAGTGTTCTCTCTGCAGGAGGAGAATAGAACCTTGGTGTATGAAACGGATGTGTTGGGTAAGAGGATGATTCTGACTGGGAAACTGGGCTCAATAACCCGAGACAGCACCTTCAGGTAGGAGGATGGTGGGGAGATGTTGGGGTTGGAGGGATGTGTTGCTGGATGAAGCTCCACCTGCTATTGTCTCTCTGCAGCCTGCATGTCCAGTGCAAGTACAAGGGGAGGAAAGAGACTGGCTTACAAATCATTGTCACGGTTTACACGGCTCCTCCACCACCTCCTGCTTCTGATGATGGGATTCTGAAACTGGAACTGAGAATTGCAAAATGTTTAATGGCCCTGGGTAATGGTGACAGAAACACTGGGAATGTATCAATGCAGGGAGTGACTGGTGCTTGTGTGTCTGCCTTTCAGGTGGTAACTACAGATCCTGGTATGTGGATAGTGACTACCCCATTCAGAGTATCCTTCAGGACCCAGTGCTTGTGGAGGTTCGTGTCCAGGACCGCACAGACCCAATGATTGTCCTGAGGTTGCATGACTGCTGGGCGACTCCTGTCCCAGCCCCAAACCACGAGGTGCAATGGAGTCTACTGGTGGACGGGTAAGGAAAGGCTGAATGGAAGGGCTAATGGTTTTGCGAATTCATAGAAAATGATAAGCTGATGGGCAGTGAAAGACCAACTGTTCCATCAAGCCTGCCCCACACTCTTGACTGTAGCATTGTGACTAGACAGTTCCTACTCCCCTCATCCCAATAACCATGTAATCTCCTGGGAGAGACAGAAAACCCAGGGCCAATAAGGTGGGAAATACTCTGTGTGATGCCTCAGGTGATCAAATCCAGTCCAGGAGATCCCATGGGCCACACTCTGCCAAATGTTAATTGCAAAGACATTTGCCTTCTATATGATGCCATGTGATCTCTGGTTCTGGCCAGGGACCAGCCCAGCTCCCCCCTGGAAGGTGTGCAGAAAATCAGCACCCACCACATCTTGTCAATGTATTCTCATCACTCACTACTCTCTAGCTGGGCTGGGGGGCGGGGAATCGGTGTGTGCTGCGAGTGGGAAGGAGAGCCACCGAACATCAGTCTATTCTGACTCTTGCCTAGTTTAAACTTCTCCCCATGTCCTCGTGTCAAACTGTAATAATCTCAACAGGGATGCTATACAGCCCTTTATAGATCTCTATCAGGCCACCTCTAATTCCATGCTGGTCAAGGATAAGTAGACACAGCTCATTGTGTCTGAGTAGGTAAGGTTCTTGTAGCTAGGAATCATTCTTGTAGTTGGCGTCTTTTCCAAGACTGCCATCACCATCATGATGGGACCAAAACTGGGTGTAGTACTCTAGATGCAGTCTAACCAATGACGTGCAAAGTGACAGAGCGGTGTCCTTTGATTTGTACTGAATAGTTCTATGAATACAATCCAATACAGTGTTGGCTTTAGCTAAGTTTGTCTACATTGGTCCTGAAGCTTTCAGTATTGTTCCATGCAACAGTTACTATTGCACTAAGAAAGCTGAATGTGACCCCAGCTTTAGAGTAATGGGGTGAACTAAATAGTACATTGTAGCCCAGGTCTGGGTGTAGATGGCTACTTTCTCATTGATGGAATGGATTGAACTCTAACCCTTGCCACCAATGCCAAACTAAAATCCCTTTTCTTTATTGGATCAATAATTTATTTTTCTGCTCCCACTGACTGAGCCTCCTGTTGCAGGTGCTCCCACTGACGGACCCTCCTGTTGCAGGTGCTCCCACTTATTCAAGAAGGGTAGTAGGGAAAAACCGGGGAACTACAGGCCAGTGAGCCTAACATCAGTGGTAGGAAAATTATTGGAAAAAATCCTGAGGGACAAAATTTGTCTCCACTTGGAGAGGCAAGGATTAATCAGGGATAGTCAACATGGCTTTGTCAAGGGAAGATCATGTCTGACTAATTTGATTGAATTTTTTGAGGGGGTGACTAGGTGTGTGGATGAGGGTAACGCAGTGGATGTGGTATACATGGATTTCAGTAAGGCCTTCGATAAAGTCCCGCACAGGAGACTGGTCAAGAAGGTAAGAGCCCATGGAATCCAGGGTGCCTTGGCACATTGGATACAAAACTGGCTTAGTGGCAGAAGGCAGAGGGTGATGGTCGAAGGTTGTTTTTGTGACTGGAAGCCTGTGGCCAGTGGGGTACCACAGGGATCGGTGCTGGGTCCCTTGCTGTTTGTGGTCTACATTAATGACTTGGATATGAATGTAAAGGGTATGATCAGTAAGTTCGCGGATGATACAAAAATTGGTAGGGTGGTAAATAGCGAGGAGGGTAGCCTCAGCCTGCAGGACGATATAGATGGGTTGGTCAGATGGGCGGAACAGTGGCAAATGGAATTTAACCCGGAAAAGTGCGAGGTGATGCACTTTGGGGGGTCTAACAAGGCAAAGGAATACACAATGAATGGAAAGACCCTAGGCAAGACGGAGGGTCAGAGGGATCTGGGTGTGCAAGTACACAGATCCCTGAAGGCGGCGGAACAGGTGGATAAGGTGGTAAAAAAGGCATATGGGATACTTGCCTTCATTAGCCGAGGCATTGAATATAAGAGCAAGGAGGTTATGATGGAGCTGTATAAAACACTGGTTAGGCCACAGCTGGAATACTGTGTGCAGTTCTGGTCGCCACACTACAGGAAGGATGTAATCGCGTTAGAGAGGGTGCAGAGGAGGTTCACCAGGATGTTACCAGGGCTGGAGCGCTTCAGCTATGAAGAGAGACTGGGCAGATTGGGTTTGTTTTCCTTGGAGCAGAGGAGGCTGAGGGGGGACATGATTGAGGTGTACAAAATTATGAGGGGCATAGATAGGATGGATGCTGAGGAGCTTTTTCCCTTAGTAGAGGGGTCAATAACTAGGGGGCATAGATTCAAGGTAAAGGGCGGGAGGTTTAGAGGGGATTTGAGAAAGAACTTTTTCACCCAGAGGGTGGTTGGAGTCTGGAACTCACTGCCTGAAAGGGTTGTGGAGGCAGAAACCCTCACAACATTTAAGAAGCATTTGGATGTGCACTTGAAATGCCATAGCATACAAGGCTACGGGCCAAATGCTGGAATATGGGATTAGATTAGACAGGGCTTGATGGCCGGCGCGGACACGATGGGCCGAAGGGCCTCTATCCGTGCTGTATTACTCTACTCTCTATTACTGACCCTTCTGTTGCAGGTGCCCCTATGATGGTGATGACTACCAGACCCTCCTACACCCGGTGGTTGTGTTTTCCAGCCTGCAGTTCCCAACCCATCACAAACAGTTTGAAGTGAAGACTTTTGTTTTCCTGGATGGAGATTCTGCCCAGCCTCTCACTGGACAGATAACCAAACAGGAGTCTGAGCCAATGAAACATAGAAACATAGAAGATCGGAGCAGGAGTAGGCCATTCGGCCCCTCGAGCTTGCTCCGCCATTCAATGAGATCATGGCTGATCATCCAAACTCAGTACCCTGTCCCTGCCTTTTCCCCATATTCCTTGACCCCTTTAGCCTTAAGAAATATATCTAACTCCTTCTTGAATATATTTAATGAATTGGCCTCAACTGCCTTCTGTGGTAGAGAATTCCACAGGTTCACCACTCTCTGGGTGAAGAAATTCCTCCTCATCTCTGTCCTAAATGGCTTACCCCTTATCTTTAGACTGTGACCCCTGGTTCTGGACTCCCCCGCCATCGGGAACATCCTTCCTGCATCTAGTCTGTCTAGTCCTGTTAGAATTTTCTAAGTTTAAATGAGATCCCCGCTCATTCTTCTAAACTCCAGCGAGTATAAGCCCAATCGACCCAATCTCTCCTCATACATCATTCCTGCCATCCCAGGCATCAGTCTGGTGAATCTTCGCTTCATTCCCTCCATGGCAAGAATATCCTTCCTCAGATAATGTAACCAAAACTGCACACAATACTCAAGGTGTGGTCTCTTTCCTGGCTCCTTGTATAACAGCCTGGTTTATCTGTCTACATGAAGCTCACTCTAAACTCCTTTCCCTTCTAGGTTTCCTTGCACTGCAGTGCTGAGGTTCAGGATGACTGTACATCCAAATGTGGCCTAAGTGAGTTCTTGATTTAATCTCTTGCTGAACCAGGGATTTCCTTCTGCTCCAGAGTTTGTTTCTAGTCAAAGCAAACTAATTTACTTTTGTAGTAATATCTAGTTGGTTCCCTGCAACTGGGGGTTTATCACTCTCCCTTCCAATATGAAGAAACCTGCTCTCAATGGGAAGGACCCTTGTCTATAAATGGGAGCCACAACTCATGACGAGTATCTCCAGGGCCTAACTAAAATCCTGTCAGAACATAAGAAATAGGAGCAGGAGTAGGCCTTTCGGCCCCTCAAGCCAGCTCCGCCATTCAATAAGATCATGGCTGATCTGATCTTGGCCTCAACTCCACTTCCCCATAACCCTTGACTCCCCTGTAGCTCAAACGTATATTTCCACCTTGCATATATTCAATTACTCCGCCTCCACAGCTCTCTGGGGTAGAGAATTCCAAAGATTCATGACACTTTGAGAAGAAATTCCTCCTCATCTTCATTTTAAATAGGCAACCCCTTATCCTGAAACTGTGCCCCCCTAGTTCTAGATTCCCTCATGAGGGGAAACATCCTCCCTGTATCTACACTCGAGCCCCCTCAGAATCTTGTGTATTTATAAGATCACCTCATTCATCTAAATTCCAGTGAGTATAGGGGCAACCCTGCTTCATTGACAACCTCTTCATCTCAGGAATTAATCTAGTGAACCTTCTCTGAACTGCCTCCAATGCAAATATATCCCTACTTTTAAATAAGGAGACCAAAACTGCACGCAGTATTCCAGGTATGGTGTCTCCAGCACCCTATAGAGTTGTAGCAATAAAGGCCAACATTCCATTTGCCTTCCTAATTACTTGCTGTATCTGCATGCTAAATTTGTGTTTCATGTAAAATGACCCCCAGATCTAATCATACAATTAATCAGAGTCAACGTGGTTTTATTATGATTTTCTAAATGTCCTGCTATTAATTAATAATGGATTCCAGCATTTTCCCAATGACCGATGTTAGGCTAACTGGCCTATAGCTTCCTGCTTTTTGCCTCCCTCCTTTCTTGAATAGGGGTGTTACATTTGCGGTTTTCCAATCCGCTGGGACCTTTCCAGAATCCAGGGAATTTTGCTAGATTACAACCAATGCATCCACTATCTCTGCAGCCACTTCTTTTAGACCCTAGGATGCAGGCCATCAGGTCCAGGGGACTTATCAGCCTTTAGTCCCATTAGCTTGCCTACTGCTTAGATTACTTTCTCTCTAGTGATAGTCATTGTTTTAAGTTCCTCCCTCCCTATAGCCCCTTGATTATCAATTATTATTGGGATGCTTTTAGTGTCTTCAACCGTGAAGACTGATATGAAATATTTGTTCAAAGTCTCTGCCATTTTCCTGTTTCCCATTATTAATTCCCCAGCCACAACCTCTAAGGGACCAATGTTCACTTTAGCTACTCTTCCCTTTTATTTACCTGTAGAAGCACTTGCTGTCTTTTAAAATATTTTTTGCTAGTTTACACTCATAATCTATCTTTTCCCTTTTTTTTTAGTCATCCTTTGCTGTCCCAATCCTCTGGCCTACCACTAACCTTCACAACATTGTATGCCTTTTCGTTCAATTAGATACCATCCTTAACTTCCTTAGTTAGCCACGGATGGTTTATCCTTCTCATAGTCTTTCTTTCTAACTGGAATAAACCTTGGAGAGTTACGAAATAGCTCCTTAAATGTCTGCCAGTGCTTATCTACTTTCTTACCCTTTAATCTATTTTCCCAGTCTACTTTAGCCAACTCTATCTTCATACCTTTGTAGTTGCCTTTATTTAAGTTTAGGACACTAGTTTCAGACCCAAGTTTCTCGTCCTGAAACTTCTATCATACTATGATCACTGTTCCCTAGAGGATCCTTTATTATGAGATCATTAATTAATCCTGTCTCATTACACATTACCAGATCTAAAATAGCCACTTCCCTAGTTGGTTCGACAACGTATTGTTCTAAGAAACCATCCCGAATACAATCTATGAACTCTTACTCAATTTGATTTGTCCAATCTATATGAAGATTCAAATCACCTATGATTATCGCAGTAACTTTCTTAAAAGCCTCTATTATTTCTTGATATATACTCTGTCCTACAGTATAGCTACTGTTGTGTGTGTGTGTGTGTGGGGGGGGATGTAGACTACTCCCACCAGTGACTTCTTTCCTGTACTATATCTTATCTCCACCCAATCTGATTCTCCATCCTGCTCCTCTGAGCCAATATCATTTCTCACCACTGCACTGATCTCATCCTTTAACAGAGCTACCCCACCTCCTTTTACTTTCTGCCTATCCTTCCGAAATGTCAAATACCCCTGAATATTCAGTTCCCAGCCTTGGTCACCTTGCAGCCACGTCTCTGTAATGGCTATCAGATCATGCCCATTTATTTCTATTTTTGCTGTCAACTCATCTATCTTGTTGCGAATGCTGCATGCATTCAGGTAAAGAGCTTTTAATATTTTCTTTTACCCATTCTGAAACTATTTGCTGGTGCATGCTTATGTTTGTATGCTCTCTCCTTTCAGACTCTGGTTATCATTTCCCCTATCGCTACCCTGCACTATTGCCTTCTTCTTTCTCTGGCTTTCTAAATTCCTCTTCAACTGAACTCCCCTTCCCCCCCCACCAGTAGTTTCAGTCTATGTGGTGTCTAGCTTTTTGCCCATCATTGCAAACATTGAACTGGAATTGCAGATGGTGTAACGTGGGTTGGTCTCTGGCTATATAGCAGGTAATGTGTGATCTCCAGTGTCTAGTCAGGATTTTTCTTTCTCCTTGGAGATGATACATGGGTGACCATGTTGGAAAGTGGATCAGGACAAAACTGTCTGCTAACAATGTCTCATTTCCCAATAGAGAGACGCAGGAATACAGATGACCATGAGGGAACATTGGTGAGTGCTCCTGGTCCCATTATTTTCCTGGAAGTTGAGAGTCGTCTGTCTAAGAAGCTGCTTGAAGAGAATGGTAAGTGGAGGTTCTTCAATAGGCCACTGTGAACCCTTCCGAATATAACACCTTGTGTCTCCCAATAGATGCTGCTGGGTCTCCTTCTCGGTTTCTGCGTGGAGCAGCCATTGGCTTCATGGTGGTGGCTCTGTCCCTGTTGGTGGTGATGGCTGCAGTGTACAGGATGAAGAAACCAAGAGCTCTCTCTTCCCAATGTAGTGAGATTGAACTGTAGACCTGAACAAATAAACCAGCTGGACAGATGTGTGCCTTTTGGGTGTTGATGTGAATCATGAAATGGCTATTAGGAAGTCCTAGGTACACTAGTAGTAAACATTAAATCCCACTGACTGGAGGGACAAGGTGTAAACTGAGCAAAGCTTTACCGTCAGACATGGTAACTATCTAATCCAGCACTCCTTGTGTCTAGTTGAGGTTGGGGGGGGCCCCCCTGCCCCCACAAGAAAAAGCAAAGCCCTGGCTTTTGTCAGCTGACAAGGTGGGGGGGTCATTGGGAAATCCTTTTGCTCTAAAGAATGACCTGATTACAATGTGCATTAGTACTTACAGTAATATTGTCTTAGGCTGCCCTGCATTCAACTTCTAACCAGTTTTTTCTTTATTGAGGATTAGACCTTGGGTTGACTTAGATCCTGGGAAAGAATGTGTGGGTAACTTGGTTTGTTCTATGCAAAAGCAGGAGTGTGGCACATGATCAAGATGTCTTAAATTAAGAAACCACCAAGGCTGCTGCAGTGGTGCCTGAGAACCTTCACCTATCTCGTCTACAAGGGTCATACTTTTTATTTCTCTCCTGCTCCCTCCTTCCCTGCAGCTGCCTGTTTGCCATGTGCCTATGATGGACTGCAGGCTGAGTGCTTTTGTGTAGTGTGCTATTGTTTGGCATGGCACCTCAAGTGAACAGTTGAGGACCTTTTCCTACAGATGCTCAGGCTCCTGCCTGTAGGCCTAGCAGACCTTTAGTGGAACAGTATTTCTCTTTGGACTGGGTTGGGGATTCATGGCAAGAACTGAGCCAGAGCGTCACTGATCTCATTAGACCCAACACCAATGTCGGGCTGGTCAGTGAAGCAGTGCCCTGCAGTGGGGACATGGCTGGCATGGACATAGATGATGGTGGCCATGTCTCCTCCACTGCCTACATGGCAGAACTGTCTAGGGCTTCAGCTGCTATGATTATGCATCAATCCCAACCACATTACAGCCAGCCACCTTACCAGTTGTGTATGAAGGATAGATGTCTCCCTTTGCCTTGAGGGCAAGTGTGATAGTAGAAAATAACAGGCATGTGGAGCTCACTGATGCCCATTTTTTGGTCTGCCCTCTGGCTCCTGCTCTACATGGGGAGGAGGGTGAGAACCATAGCCTGGCAGCTGAATCTAGAAGTTGTGAATATGAAGAATGTATTTTAGCAGCTCAATGTTGTGCAAAGGACTCCCCGGGGGTGAGGGGGAACTTCAGTTGCGCTTATGGGGTACAAAGCAACTATTGCCTGGGCACGGCGATTTTTGCACCATTCGTGAAATTGACCAGATTTTGCGGCAGTGCTCAGCACTACACCACAATCTCCTGCGCCCACAGATCATGACGTCAGTCGAGCGTATAGCACCCTGGACCGGATATTGAGTGGCTGCACCTGCTGCTAGCAACGACAGGTTGAGGGGAATGTTTTGCAGTCGGGAAGGGACTGGGGAAGTGCTATTTAAAGGTGACCGCTTCATGCCTCTTTGTCTGACATTTTTGCACTACTCAGTGAGACACACTATTGGAGAGATTCAATGCTGTGAAGGAGTTTTGGGTCCTGAGTAGCATTTTGCAGTATCATTTTGATTTAACCTTCCTTGCATGCATCGATTTTTAGAAGAGACTATGGGGGCTTCACTCTAAGCTCCTCTCCAAGGCGCCTCCATTGTTCTTTCCAGCAGATTTGATGTACAGGCCTTTGAAGGCTGGAATGAGCAGGGTGTGCAGGATGGAGAGCAAGATCGACAGACCCCTTAAGAACTAGCCAGCGCCGGTCTGTTCCATTGCTGATTGACATCACATGAGCTTCGCCAGCCCTCTGAGGTAGCTCCTTGCTGTTGGCGCCTTAACACAGGTGTGTAGCACCGGATTTAGTGCTCCAATCACCTCCAGGGACGATAGAAGCCACGTTTGGAGACGGAGGCAATAATTTGCACTTTGTTAAACTTTGCACCCGGCTGATAATTGCACCCCAAACAAGGTGATCCCAAAATCCTTACCCCCTGCCCTGCCAACCACCCCAGGAGTTTAGATTACAATGGCCCAGATTTTGTGGACAAAAGGCTGTGTGAACTGCTTTTGCTGTTAATATACAGATTGGCCAGCAAAGATACTCCCTGAATTTCAAATCCCACCAGTTGCTGATTGATTTATGCCTCTCCACCATTAGTTTTGCATAAATGACATTTTCCCTTAACCTGCCTGTGCTTTTAATGAAGTTGTTGCAGTTGTATATTTGCCAGAGTTCAGTTTCTTGTGTAAGTACCCTTTCACTGACTGATCCCCTCTCTGGCCCGGATAGTGAACAAAATGTAGGGTCTCTTTTGTTCGTCTTGTGAATTGTTCCACATTTTACAAATTCTTGCTTTGCCTCTTGATCCTTGATCGGAGCTGACATTAAATTTACCCACTCTAATTCACCCTCCTTCTCAGTTAATTCTTCAATCAAGGAGATACACCTCTTGTTCAGCCAGGGTACTGTTATCCTCACCATGCTGATTATCACCTCACACTTCCACCAACTTGGTTGGCAAAATTATTAAAAACCTAATGTCTATCCATGATCCTGACCATATCGGCAGGAGTGACCACAGCACAATCCTTGTGGCGACCAAGTTCTGTCTTCCCTATAGACATCCTCCATTGTGTTGTGTGCCACTACCACCATGTTAAATGTGATAGATTCAGACCAGATCTAGCAGCACGAAACTGGGCAGATATGAGGCGCAGTGGGCCATCAGTAGTAGCAGAATTTTATTCCACCACAATCTGTAATATCATGGCCTGGCATATCCCTCACTCTACCATTAACATCAAGCCAGGTGACCAAACATGGTTCAATAAGGAGGAGCAGCACCAGGTGAACCATAAAAATGAGGTGACAAACTGGGGAAAGTGCAACCCAGGACGATATGGATACTGAAGCAGCATGCTACAGACAAAGCTAAGCGATCCCACAAACAACGTATCAGATCATTTGTGAATGGTGGGGGGGCAATTAAACAACTAATGGGGGGGAGGAAGAGGAGACTCCAAGAACAACCCCATCCACCATGATGGCAGAGCCCAGCATCTGACTGCAAAAACGAGGCTAAAGCGTTTGAAACCATTTTCAGCCAGAAATGCCAAGTGGATGCGCCATCTCGGCTTCCTCCTGAAGTCCCCACCATTACAGAAGCCAGTCTTCAGCCAATTCAATTAAGCTCCATGTGCTATCAAGAAATGGCTGAACACACTGGATACAGTAAAGGCTCCAGCTGTCGTGGTGAGGACTTGTGCTCCAGAACGAGCCGCGTCTCTAGCCAAGCTCTTCCAATATATAATTACAACACCGCCATCCACCCGACAATGTGGAAAATTGCCCAGGTAGGTCCTGTCCCCAAAAAGCAGAACAAATCCAATCTGGCCAATTTCCGGCCCATCGGTCTACTCTCAATCATTAGCAAAGTGACATCAACAGTGCTATCAAGCGGCACTTACCAAATATATGCTCACCGATGCTTAGGTTGGGTTCTGCCAGGACCACTCGGCTCTAGACAGTAAAACTGAAGTCCGTTGGAATCATGGGGGAAATTCTCAACTGGCTGGAGTCATACCTAGTAAATAGGAAGGTGGTTGTTGGCCAATCATCTCAGCCCCAAGACATGGCTGCAGGAGCTCTTCAGGGCAGTGTCCTAGGCCCAACCAGCTTCAGCTGCTTCATCAATGACCTTCCCTCCATCATAAGCTCAAAAGTGGGGAAGTTCGTTGATGACTGCACAGTGTTCAGCGCTATTCAGAACTCCTCAGATAATGATGCTGTTCATGCGCTCATGCTTCAAGACCTGGACGATATTCAGGCTTGGACTGATAAGTGGCAGGTAACATTCGCACCACACAAGTGCCAGGCACTGACCATCGCCAACAAGGGAGAGTCTAAACACTGCCCCTTGACATTCAACGGCATTACCATCACCGAATCCCTCACCATCAGCATCCTGGGGATCACCATTGACCAGAAATTTAGCTGGACCAGCCATATAAATACTGTGGCTACAATAGCAGATCAGAGGCTGGGTATTCTGTGGCAAGTGTCTCACCTCCTGACTCCCGAAAGCCTTTCCACCATCTACAAGGCACAAGTCAGGCGTGTGATGGAATACTCTCCACTTGCCTGGATGTGTGTAATTCCAACAACACGCAAGAAGCTCAACACCATCAAGGAAAAAGCAGCTCGCTTGACTGGCACCCCTTCCATCACCTTAACCGTTCACTGACTCCGCCACCGGCGCACTGTGTCTGCCGTCTGTGCCATCTACAAGATGCAATGCAGCAACTCGCCAAGGCTTCTTCGACAGCACCTCCCAAACCCACGACCTCTACCAGCTCGAAGGACAAGAGCAGCAGGCAAATGGGAACACCACCACCTCCAAGTTCCCCTTCAAGTCACACACCATCCTGACTTGGAAATATATTGCATTTCCTTCATCATCGCTGGGTCAAAATCCTGGAACTCCCTCCCTAACAGCACTGTGGGAGTACCTTCACCACATGGACTGCAGCGGTTCAATAAGGCAGCTCATCATCATCACCACCTTCTCGAGGCCAGTTAGAGATGGGCAATAAATTCTGGCCTTGCCAGCAATGCCCACACACCAGGAATGAAAAAAAAACCTTATATAGTCTATAATGTTTACATTCTGCATTTAATTGTTCATTTATTGTTTTTGATCTGAGCTAGATTAACCAATTTGTATATAGAAAACCCAATTATAAATCAGAAGGATCCAAGGGGATGGATGGGAGGAATCATTGGAAGAACAAGGGTCCTACTAGGGTGATTTCTTAATGGACTGATCTGTTGTCCACCTATTTGGTGTGCAGTCCCTGTTCAGGTGAACACCCCCTCCGACATTAGTTACACCATGGGGGGATATAGGGGCAAAGGGAGTTGGGGGCCTTATTTCACAAATCATAGTAGCAACACAGGTCATAAAACATGCAACGCTCTGGGGTTAATTTCTAGAATAGTATTGAAAAGCAGAAATGTTATATCAAACGTATAGTACCACTGTCGGAGGTGGCACCTTTCGGATGAGACGTTAAACAGAGGCCCCGTCTGCTCTCTCAGGTGGATGTAAAAGATCCTATGGCGCTATTTCAAAGAAGAGCAGGGGAGTTATCTCTGGTGTCCTGGCCAACATTTAACACTCAATCAACATCACTAAAATAAAGATTATCTGCTCATTATCTAGACAGAGTAGACAGAGAGAAACTGTTCCTATTGGCAGAAGGGTCCCAGAACCAGAGGGCACAGATTTAAGGTAACTGGCAGAAGAGCCAAAGGCGACGTGAGGAAAAACTTTTTTACGTAGCGAGTGGTTATGATCTGGAATGCACTGCCTGAGAGTGTGATGGCAGCAGATTAAATCATGGCTTTCAAAAGGGAACTGGTTATATACCTGAAGGAAAAAAAATGCAGGGCTATGGGTCGTGTCTGACTAACTTGATTGAATTTTTTGAGGAGGTAACAAGGAGGGTCGATGAGGGTAGTGCGTTTGATGTAGTCTTTCTGGATTTTAGCAAGGCTTTTGATAATGTCCCGCATGGCAGACTTGTCATGAAAGTATAAGCCCATGGGATCCAAGGCAAAGTGGCTAGTTGGACCCAAAATTGGCTCAGAGCTGGAAACAAAGGGTAATGGTCGAAGGGTGTTTCCAGTGGGGTTCCGCAGGGCTCAGTACTGGGTCCTTTGCTTTTTGTGGTATGTATCAATGATTTGGACTTGAATGTAGGAAGTATGATTAAGAAGTTTGCAGATGATACCAAAATTGGCCATGAGGTTGATAATGAAGAAGCTAGCTGTAGACTGCAGGAAGATATCAATGGACTGGTCAGGTGGGCAGAACAGTGGCAAATGGAATTCAGTCCAGAGAAGTGTGAGGTAATGCATTTGGGGAGGACTACCAAGGCAAGGGGATACACATTGGGCCAGTAATTCCGGTCCCAACGCGTGAGTACCGATGGGGTACTCACGCGTGGGCCCGTTGGAAGTGCCGGATTTCAGCATGCACAGCGCATGCGCGGGAAACCGGCATTTCCTCCAAGGGGTTCCTCCTTTTTGACTGGTTTGCCCGTGTGTAAGGGCCCCAACTTTTTAGAAATGTAAAAAGGAGACGTAAGGATTTGATTCTTTAAGGTAAGTGGTCTATTATTTAAAATTATAACATTTTTTCCACAGCGTTATTGTTTTTAAGGACTTTACAGTAAGGTCAGTGTATTTTTAGACCCGATTTCTTAAAAAATTCTTTTTTCAAAAATTTGATTAATTGCTCAAAATAGTTTTTTTTAAGTAATTTCTAGTTCATTTAATTGGTGTGATGTTTTTTAAAATGTTATTTAAAGTTTAAGTGTTGTTTTGGGTGCCCGTACTTTTCATGAGTTTGACAGTTCTTACTATCAAACTCATGAATTAAGTTTTCCCTCCCCTGATTGGCTGCCCAGTGCTCACCTGATCCCAGCCGG
Source organism: Somniosus microcephalus (assembly GCF_052327205.1). Lineage (NCBI taxonomy): Eukaryota > Metazoa > Chordata > Chondrichthyes > Squaliformes > Somniosidae > Somniosus > Somniosus microcephalus. The sequence goes on along the minus strand of NC_140989.1, from coordinate 110,234 downwards.
CACATCGCACTAACTACGCCGCTGGATCAGGCAAGCACAGCGCGCCGACAGCTGAACCGGGCCAGTGACAGGAATTCCAAGCAGACCCAGGCTTCAGCTGTCGGCATGCCGGGTAAGTGCACATCGGGGGCTTGCACGCGCGGCAAGCTCCCGAACCTAATTTCTGGGCCACTAAATGGTAGCACACTGAAAAGTGCAGAAGATAAGAGGAACCTTGGAGTGCATGTCCACAGATCCCTGAAGGTAGCAGGACAGGTAGATAAGATAAGGTGGTTAAGATGGCATACGGGATACTTCCCTTTGTTGCCGAGGCATCTATCTATCTATCTATACATATAAAAGGATCGTGGTGTCTGTCTGTCTATGTGTCTGTCTGTCTGTGTGTATGTTATGTCCGGGCATCACTCAAAAGTTATAGAGCGTACCGACACATATGTTAAAACAAAAGAAAGCTTATGACTAGGGGAGTGTCATAGGCCTATCTACTTTTTGGTCAGACAAAAATTGTTCGGACAGTATTCAAAAAACTTTCAAAAAATGGACAAAATCCGCTCATTAGCAGTTGACCAATCCTACCGCTCATTAGCGTTGAGTGACGTGATGGATGACCAATCCTACGGGGACACGGGGGACGTTTCATGGTGTTTGTGGGCGGGGCCTCATCCATCAAACTGCCGAGCGGGAGCTGAGCTGAGGTGAGTGGCGGCCATTAAAGACCGACCGGGCATAAAGCTAAAAAAATGGTAATGGAGGTGAGGAAATTGTTGATTCATTAGTATTGATTCAGGAATTTCCCTCTCTTTCTCTATCCTTCCCCCCCTCTCTCTCTCTCTCTCTCTCTCTCTCTCCCGAAGCGGGAGCTCAGCTGAGGTGAGTCACGGCCCGAGAGCCAGGCCGGGCCTGAAGCGCTAGGCCACGTACGGTCACCGCGGCCTGCCTCTAAGTCCTTCCCTCCCTCTCTCTCTCTCTCCTTCCCCCCTCTCTCTCTCTCTCTCTCCTTCCCCCCTCTCTCTCTCTCCTTCCCCCCCTCTCTCTCTCTCCTTCCACCCCTCTCTCTCTCTCTCTCTCTCTCTCTCTCTCCTTCCCCCTCTCTCTCTCCTTCCCCCCTCTCTCTTTCCCCCTCTCTCTCTCTCCTTTCCCCCTCTCTCTCCTTCCCCCCCTCTCTCTCTCTCTCTCTCTCTCCTTCCCACCTCTCTCTCTCTCTCCTTCCCCCCTCTCTCTCCTTCCCCCTCTCTCTCTCTCCTTCCCCCTCTCTCTCCTTGCCCCCTCTCTCTCTCTCTTCTCTCTTTCTCTGTCTCTCTCTCTCTCTCTCTCTCCTTCCCCCTCTCTCTCCCTCTCTCTCTCTCCTTCCCTCTCTCTCTCCTCTCTCTCCTTCCCCCTCTCTCCCTCCCCTTCCCTCTCTCCTCTCTCCTCTCTCTCCTTCCCCCTCTCTCCCTCCCCTTCCCTCTCTCCTCTCTCTCTCTCCTTCCCGCCCCCCCTCTCTCTCTCCTTCCCCCTCTCCCCCTCTCTCCTTTCCCCCTCTCTCTCTCCTTTCCCCCTCTCTCTCTCTCATTCCCCCCTCTCTCTCTCCTTCCCTCTCTCTCTCTCCTTCCCTCTCTCTCTCTCTCTCTCTCACTCCTTCCCTCTCTCTCTCTTCTCTCTGCATCCCTCTCTCTTCTCTCTCCCCTCTCTCCTTCTCTCTCTCTCCTTCTCTCTCTCTCTCTCTCCTTCCCTCTCTCCTCTCTCCTTCCCTCCCTCTCTCTCTCTCCTTCCCTCTCTCTCTCTCTCTCCTTCCCCCTCTCTCTCTCCCTCCCCTCTCTCCTCTTTCTCTCTCTCCTTCCCTCCCTCTCTCTCTCTCTCCCTCCCCTTCCCTCTCCTTTCCCCCTTTCTCTCTCTTTCCCCCCTCTCTCTCTCTCTCCTCCCCACCTCTCTCTTGCTCTCTCCTTCCCCCCGCTCTCTCTCTCTCTCCTTCCCCCTCACTCTCTCTCTCTCCTTCCCCGTCTCTCTCTCTCTCCTTCCCTCTCTCTCTCTCTCCTTCCCCCCCTCTCTCTCTCTCTCTCTCTCCTTCCCTCTCTCTCTCTCTTCTCTCTCTCCTTCCCTCTCTTCTCTCTCCTTCCCTCTCTCTCTCTCCTTCCCTCTCTCTCTCTCCTTCCCTCTCTCTCTCTCCTTCCCTCTCTCTCTCTCTCCTTCCCTCTCTCTCTTTCCCTTTCTCTCTCTCTTTCCTTCTCTCTCTCTCTCTCTCCTGCCCCCCTCTCTCTCTCTCTCTCTCCTTCCCCCTCTCTCTCTCATTCCCACTCTCTCTCTCTCTCTCTCTATCCTTCCCCCTCTCTCTCTCTCTCTCTCTCTCTCTCTCTCCCTCTCTCCCGAAGCGGGAGCTCAGCTGAGGTGAGTCACGGCCCGAGAGCCAGGCCGGGCCTGAAGCGCTAGGCCACGCACGGTCACCGCGGCCTGCCTCTAAGTCCTTCCCTCCCTCTCTCTCTCTCTCCTTCACCCCTCTCTCTCTCTCTCTCTCCTTCCTCTCTCTCTCCTCCCCCCCTCTCTCTCTCTCTCTCTCCTCCCCCCTCTCTCTCTCTCTCTCCTCCCCCCCTCCCTCTCTCTCCTTCCCCCCTCTTTCTCTCTCTCTCCTTCCCTCTCTCTCTCTCTCCTTCCCCCATCTCTCTCTCTCTCGTTCCCTCTCTATCTCTCTCCTTCCCCCCTCTCTCTCCTTCCCCCCCTCTCTCTCTCTCTCTCTCTCTCCTTCCCCCCTCTGTCTCTCCTTCCCCCTCTCTCTCCTACCCCTCTCTCTCTCTCTCTCTCTCTCTCCTTCCCCCTCTCTCTCCTTTCCCCCTCTCTCTCTCTCTCTCTTCTCTATCTCCTTCCCCCCTCTCTCTCCCTCCCCTTCCCTCTCTCCTCTCTCTCTCTCCTTCCCTCCCTCTCTCTCTCTCTCCTTCCCCCTCTCTCTCTCTCCTTCCCCCCTCTCTCTCTCTCTCCTTCCCCCCTCTCTCTCTCTCCTTCCCTCTCTCTCTTTCCCTCTCTCTCTCTCTTTCCCTCTCTCTCTCTCCTGCCTCTCTCTCTCTCTCTCTCTCTCTCTCTCCTTCCCCCTCTCTCTCTCATTCCCACTCTCTCTCTCTCTCTCTCTCTCCTTTCCCCTCTCTCACTCTCCTTCCCACTCTTTCTCTCCTTCCCCCACACAGACAGACAGATGGAAAGACAGACAGGCTCATTGATATATATAGATAAAAACTATTTCTACTTTTTTCATAAAAACATGCCCTCAAAAAACCCTCGGCACCGCCGGGCACTCCAGCTAGTAGAACATAAGAGCAGGCAGGTTATGCTTGAACTGTATAAAACACTGGTTAGGCTGCAGGTAGAATACTGTGTGCAGTTCTGGCCAGCACATTACAGGAAGGATGTGATAGAGAGGGTGCAGAGGAGATTTACGAGTATGTTGCCTGGCTGGGGAACTTTAGCTATGAGGAAAGATTGGATAGGCTGGGGTTGTTTTCTTTGGAACAGAGGAGGCTGAGGGGAGACAAAATTGAGGTGTACAACATTATGAGGGGCCAAGATAGTGTGGACAGGAAGTTCCTATTTCCATTAGCAGAAGGGTCAATAACCATGGGACATAGATTTAAAGTAATTGGTCTGAGGTTTAGAGGGGATTTGAGGCAAAAAAATTTCACCCAGAGAGTGCTGGGTGTTTGGAACTCACTGCCTGAAAGGATGTTAGAGGCAAAGAGCCTCATCACATTGAAAAAGTACATGGATCTGCACTTGAAGTGCCATAACCTACAGGGCTACGGACCAAGTGCTGGAAAGTGGGATTAGGCTGGATAGCGCTTTGTCGGCCGGCATGGACAAGAGGGACAAATGGCCTCCTTATATTCTATAAATTTCTATAATTCTATGAAAGGGCGGGGGAGTGGGACTGCTCTTGGAGAAAGCCCTCATGGGCTTGACGAGCTGAATGTGCTGTGCTGCAACCATTCTATGTTTCTATGATCACATTGCTGTTTGTGGGAGCGTGCTGTGCGCAAATTGGCTGCCGCGTTTCCTACATTACAATAGTGACTACACTTCAGAAAGTAGATCATTGGCTGTAAATTGCTTTGGGATATCCGGTGGTCATGAAAGGCGCAATATAAATGCATGTCTTTCTTTTAATTTTCTTGGTTAGACCACAGTAGGTGTATGGTGCGCAGTTCTGTTCTCGATTACGAAAAGGATATAGAGGCACTGGAGAAGGTGCAAAAGATTTCCAAGAATACCAGAATGGAACAGCTTTTACTATCGAGGAAATAGGCTGGGGCTCTTTTCTCTGGAGGGTAACTTCCTAGAGGCTTTATGAAGAGTTTCAATGGGGTAGACAGATGTTTCCACTTGTGGGGAAAGAAGTGGGAGTTTGTGTAGTTTAGCTGTGACGTCTGCAAATAATTGCTGTTTATAAAAGGCAATTTTGACGTCAAGAATGGTTCAAGTTTAGTTATGGGAATTTTTTTGCGGGGGGGCAGGTTTAAGGAAGAAGTAGAAATATGATTAATTCCTATATATTACATGTGTTTCATTCCGTTTTAATCAACCAATAACATCTGGTGTATCCCAAATGTCTATCAATCCAAGTCATAGAGCAAAGTTAAAGGACACATTGCTTACCGTCAATAACTTGCATTTATATAGAAGCTATAACATAGGAAAACGGCCCAAGGTGCTTCACAGGAGCATTTACAGAATTTGACACTGAACCCCAAAAGTAGATATTAGGACAAGTGAACAAATTCTTCAGAGGTAGGTTTTAAGGAGTAGAGAGGGATCGAGATCGAGCACGAGAGAAATGGAGAGAGAGAGAGAGAGAGAGAGAGAGAGATCCAGATGAGAGAGAGTGTGTGTGATCGAGAGTGAGAGAGAGAGTGAGTGAGAATCAGAGAGAGAGTGAGAGAGTGAGAATGATAGAGAGAGAGAGTGAGAGAGAGACTGAGATCACATGGACTGAAATGAAATGGCTGGACACTGATATCTACGATGATGGTGACCTCGAGAGGAGTCCAGGTGCGATCATCCACTTGGCACATTTGACTGAAGACATTTGCCAACATCTCAACTTGTCTCCAGCATTCACTGCTGGGCTCCACCATGGCTGAGGATGGTGATGTTTGAGAGGTTCTCCTCCTGTTAGCTGCTTGGTTGTCCACATAGCTGTGTCCACACCTTGCTGCTTTAGGTGTTCAGCAGGCAGGTATTTATATATACATGTAATATATGCATAGATTTTACATATCTGGATGAGTTAGGACATTCAACATTCCTACATTACTGCAGTGACTACACTCCAAAACTACTTCATTGGCTGTAAAGTGCTTTGGGATATCCTGAGGTCATGAAAGGCACCGTAGAATGATAGCTACACTAGGCTGGTACCTCATTCTCTGCTACTCCTGGCTCACTCTTCTACACTTGCACTGAAGCAGGTATAGTCTCCTGGCTTGTTGGTGATCAAGCAGTGAGAGCCATCAGGTTACATATTGTGGTGGGATACAATTCTGCTGCTGCTGATGCTCCGCAGCATCTCATGATGTCATGACCTTCGTCTGTCTCCCTTAGCCTGGTTGTAGTGCCACACTACACGATGGAGAGTGATGCAGCCATTATATATCAGCCTACATTAGATGGTCAAATGCTGCAGGGAGACTCCAGGCCACAACTACTGATTATGGAGCAGAGAAAGTGAGTGCAATGGGCCCGAGGGTCAGTTGCTGAGATGTTACTTGGAGCAGGAATGGAAGACTAACCCTTGAGAACCAGCGGAGGCAGGCTGACAGATAGAGCTTATCAAAAATGCAAACTACTGTTAGATCCGTGTATCTTGATGTTGTGTCCTTCAATAATTAGACAAGAGACTGTAGGGAACGATCAACAGGTGTTTACTAGATGAGGGTTACTCTAAAACTAACAATACAGATCCCTACTCAGGGTTTATATACAGGTGTGGTCACTGCTGGTACTACAGTATACAGGAGCTGTAAAAAGTAGCTCTCCCCCTTAAAGGTACATACATTACAATTCCTCCCCTTTTAGATTAACAGTACAATAACACTCATTTAACAATTAAATATCAAACTAATTACAATTAACACTTTTAACATGCAACATTAACTGAAAATAGTCTATTTATAAATTCAGTCTTTGGGGAGGCTTCCTGATCCTTTCTGGATAGTGCCTTTCCTGAGTGTCTTGCTCTTGGTGCGGAGGCGATTCTGGCCCCCTGTCGTCGGTTGGTTCATCCGTTTCCGATGCTACTGTTTCTGGGGTAGATGCTACCTGTATGTCGGGTTCATCACCAGGTACGTATAGGCGAGACATGGGGTTGACTCATTCCTGTGACTCTAGGATCTGGTCAACATGGCATCTCACAATGTTCTCCCCAACATCCACTGTGTACATTAGTGGCCCCTGCCGTGTGCATATCGTTCCTGGTCGCCATTTCTCTGTTCGGTAGTCGCGGGCCAAGACTGGTTGCCCTACATTGAAGCTCCTTGTCGGCTTCTCATTGATGTGCTGGAATTGCTTATTTTCAACATCTCTTCGTACATTTGGTCTGAGCAAATCCAGATGAGATCTCAACCTTCGGTTAAAGAACATAATGGCCGGGGCCTGTTTGGTGACTGCATGTATCGCATTTCTGTAGGCTAACAGGAAATTGTCCACCTTATGCTGCAGTGGAATGTCATCATCGCACATGGTCTATACTGCTTTTTTAAAGGTTTGTACGAACCTCTCAGCCAATCCATTTGTGGCTTGGTGATACAGGGTGGATGTGTAATGCCTTACCCCATTCCTTTTCATAAATCTTCGAAACTCTTCGGACACAAACTGTGGTCCGTTATCAGAGCAAATCTGCTCTGGCAAGCCTTTCCTGGCAAAAATGGTCCGTAGGACTGCAATAGTTTTCTCCGTGGTGGTGGAGGACATTTTGATCACCTCAGGCCATTTCGAGTGCGCATCCATGGCTATTAAAAACATTGAGTCCATGAATAGACCAGCAAAATCAATATGCACCCGTTGCCATGGAGATGAGGGCCACTCCCATGGGTGAAGAGGGGCATGTGGTGGTGCATTTTGGGCCTTCTGGCATCCTGAGCAGCTCTTTGTCAGGCCCTCGATTTGCTGATCGATCCCTGGCCACCACACATAAGCCCTAGGAAGGCTTTTCATTTTCACCCCTCCCAGATGACCTTCGTGAAGCTCATTGAGCACTCTCTCCCTTAACTTGGGTGGAATTACCACTCGGGATCCACACATCAAGGTCCCCTGGCATACCGACAGCTGTTCTCTTCTGGATGAGAATGCTGGCAACAGTGAGTCGCCATGTGCTGGCCATCCCTTCACCGTCAAATCATATACCCGAGACAGTGTCGGGTCATTTCGGGTCTCCTTCTCTATACCAGCATTAGTTACTGGCAAGCATTCAATTATAGTCGAATGAAATATTTCGACAGGAATCCACTGCTGGTGCTTCCTCCGCAGTAGGCACTGGCAGGTGTGATAGCCCATCAGCGTTTCCATGCTGTTTCAAGCCCTTATACTCGATTTCATATTGGTGAGCCCCTAGAAAACGGGACCATCTTTGTAGCCGTTGCGCAGTCATCACTGGAACGCCCTTCTTTGGATTAAAGATGGAGACAAGTGGTTGGTGGTCAGTCAGCAAGGTAAATCTCTGCCCGTGCAGATAGTGTTTGAACTTTTTCACACCCCACACTAGGCTGAGGGCCTCCCTGTCAATCTGGGCGTAGTTACGCTCGGCTGAGGTTAGTGACCGAGACGCAAAGGCTACTGGTCTCTCTGAGCCGTCTGGGAATTTGTGCGACAGCACCGCTCCAATGCCATAGGGTGATGCATCACACACCAACCGAATTGGTAGTGCTGGGTTGAAATGAGCAAACAGCTCTTTTGATGTGCTCAATGCTTTGCTCTTCTGGAAAGCTCATTTACATTCGTCACTCCACTTCCTATAGTACCCCCGTTTTCAGTAGGCTGTTCAGTGGGTGTAGTACGTGGGTGTAGTACGGTAGACAAATTCGACAAGAACTTATGGTAGTAGTTCACCAGCCCGAGGAACGACCTCAGTTGTGACACATTTTCCGGTGTTGGAGCCTTGACTACTGCCTCAATCTTTTCAGCGGACTTATGTAACCCCTCTTTATCAATAATGTGGCCACAATACGAGATCTGCTTCTGGAAAAACTCGCATTTGTGGCGATTAGCTCAGAGCCCATATTCCTTCAATCTAGTGAGCACATGCTCCAGGTTGGCGAGGTGATCATTGTCATTTTCGCCCGTGACCAGGATGTCGTCCAAATAACACTGGGTCCCTGGAATACCTTGCAGGACTTGATCCATTGCCCTTTGCCAAATAGCCGGAGCTGATGCTACCCCGAACACCAGCCGGTTGTATTGGTAGAGACCTTTATGAGTGTTGATCGTGACGTACTCTTTCGAGGCTTCTTCTACCTCCATTTGCAGGTACGCCTGGGCCAAATCAATCTTAGTGAAGCGTTTCCCTCCAGATTGCGAGGCGAAAATATCTTCAATCCGCGGAAGCGGATTTTGTACAGTGTTAAGGACTGGGTTCACTGTCACCTTAAAGTCCCCACAGATGCGAACCTTCTTTGGTTCCCCTGGCGTATTACTCAACGACCTCTTCATTACAGGAACGATGGGTGTAGCCCACTCGCTCCAGTCCACTTTGGACAGTACTCCTGAACGTTCCAAACCTTCCAGCTCTGCTTTGATGGCTGGGCAGATCGCATAAGGTACCGGTCTGGCCTTAAAAACTTTGGGCTTGCATTTTCCTCTATTTTGATCGTCGCTGTTATGCCTTTTAGTGTTCTGAGTCCCTGCTGGAACACTTCTTGTGCGTCAGTTAGCATTATGACAGTCATCCAGGTGTGACGTTGTCATCCTTTTTGGCATCTAGTCAGTGCTTGTATGGAATGCCAATCTAGCTGTATATTCCGGATCCATTCACGTCCTAGTAGGGGTGGTCCTCCATCTGGCAATACATATAGGTCCATTTTTGGTGTTTCCTTGCCGTTATATATAACGTTCACTGTTATTTTTCCTTTGGGGTAGACTTTTTGCCCCGTGTACGTCTTCAAGACAATCTTTGTATCTCTCAAAGGTATATGTGAGAATAGCCGCTTGTAGTCCCTTCGGTTTATGACTGTTAGGGCTGATCCTGTGTCCAATTCCATTTTCACTTGGACTCCTGCTATCTTGAGCATGACCCAGATAGTTTGGTGATCCTCCGTTTTGATCACATTATGTAGTTTCAGACAACCCAGCTCCTTGCTTCCGGAATGTGTATCACTTTTCTGTTCGTCTGAACTACTCTCCGTCACCTTATGTACCTTCTTGTACTTCTCCTGTGGAGATTTCTTGCTGCTGGTTTTCTTTCCCGACCTGCAGACTCTTGCTATGTGTCCTACTTTTCCACACTGTCTGCACACTTTGTCCTTGAACCAGCAATCCTTATGTTCGTGTGTTGGTCTGCCGCAGCGATAGCACTTCACTGTTCCGTATGACATTTCATTTGTGCCATATTCTTGCGGTCTCCGTTGTATCTCTGCCGCGCCCCGTGCTGCTGCTTCATGTGATACTGCAATGCTGAAAGCCTTGTCCAGCATAAGATCCTTTTCTGATAGAAGCCGTTTCTGGGTTCCTTCACTTTGAAGCCCACACACAAACTTGTCCCTTAAAGTATCTGCTAGTCCCGTTCCAAACTGGCAGTGTTTCGATAGCATGGGCATTTCCGTTAAATACTCAGCATTACTTTCATCTTTATGCTGGTTCCTTTTGTGAAACTTAAATCTTTCTGCTATCAGCAGCGTTGTGGGGTTTAAGTGGTCCTGTAGGATTAACACTATGCTTTCAAAATCCTTTTCTACTGGCTTCTCTGGGGTTACTAGGTTTCGTAGTAAGCCATACGTTTGTGCACCCATTGAGTTCAGCAATACCAGTGCTTTCTTGTCATCTGGCACTTCATTCGCCTTGCAGTATACTTCTATGCGTTCGACATATGTCATCCAATCTTCGACTTCATTGTCGAACGCTGTGATACTGCCACTCTTTGGCATTTTTGGGTGTGGTTAGACTGGCTTAAAATGGCGTCTCCCGCGCTTCTGCCAACGCTGCTCTCGGCGGTCCTCGTGGCAAATAATGATGCCCTGTGGGTTTCGTGCGCTGCTCCTGCGCTGCTGCCAATGCCGCTCTCTGCGGTCCTCGTGGCAATGGCAGCGCCTCGCATTTTCCTGCGTGCCTCTCTCCCCCATTGACGCTGCTCGTCCCTTGAACACCGGCTGCACTCTGCTCGCTCTCGTCTCTCTCCCCGTTGACGCCGCTCAGTCCTGAACACCGGCTGCGCCCTGTGCGCTCTGCCCTCTCTCTCTCCCCCGTCGACGCTGCTCAGCCTTTTTCTGTGCCGCTCGGTCGGCTCTAGCCGCCGCTGTCCGGGAAGTGTCTGCGCAGAACCTGTTGCCAGCCCGTTTCGCTGGACCACCGTGACTGGAAAGCCAAGCCTGGCTCTCGACAGCCTCCCCTGCGATGCTCAAATCTCCGCTGGTTGACTGGGCGGTTGCCCGTGGTCGATGCCCGTGCTTCTGGACTCGACCTCCTTCCACTGTTCTCCAGGAGCGAATCCCTGGGAGGTGATGCAGAGTTACAGGTGGGTTCGAATCTGCATCATCGCCAATGTTATACCCATGTATCTTAATGTTGTGTCCTTCAATAATCAGACAACAGACTGCAGGGAACGATCAGCAGGTGTTTACTGAATGAGGGTTCAAACTGCAACTGACTGTACAGATCACTACTCAGGGTTTATATACAGGTGTGGTCACTGCTGGTTCTACAGGATACAGGAGCTGTAAAAAGTAGTTCTCCCCCTTAAAGGTACATACATTACACCATCCAGGACAAAGCAGCTCACTTAATTGGCGCTCCATCCACCATCTTAACTGTTTACTGCCTTCACCATTGGTGCACCGTGGCTGCAGTGTGTACCATCTACAAGATGCACTGCAGCATCACGCCAAGGCTTCTTTGACAGCACCTCCCAAACCCACGACCTCTACCACCTCGAAGGACAAGAGCAGCAGGCACATGGGAACACCACCACTTCCAAGTTCCCCTTCAAGTCAAACACCATCCTGACTTGGAAATACATTGCATTTCCTTCATCATCGCTGGGTCAAAATCCTGGTACTCCCTCCCTAACAGCACTGTAGGAGTACCTTCACCACACGAACTGCAGCGGTTCAAGAAGGTGGCTGATCATCATCACCACCTTCTCAAGGGCAGTTAGGGATGGGCAATAAATTCTGGCCTTGCCAGCAATGCCCACACCCCAGGAATGAAAAAAAACCTTGTGCATTCTATAATGTTTACATTCTGCATTTAATTGTTGATTTATTGTTTTTGATCTGAGCTATATTAACCAATTTGTATATACAAAGACCAGGCATACATCAGAAGGATCCAAGGGATGGATGGAAGGAATCATTGGAAGAACAAAGGTCCTACTGAGGTGATTTCTCATTGGACTGATCTTTTGTCCACCTATTTGGTGTCTAGTCCCTGTTCAGGTGAACACCCCCTCCCACATTAGTTACACCATGGGGGATATAGGGGCAAAGTGTGTTGGGGGCCTTATTTCACAAATCATACCAGCAACACAGGTTAATAAAGTCATAAAACATGCAACGCTCTGGGGTAAATTCATAGAATAGAATTGAAAAGCAGAAATGTTACGTCAATCGTATAGTACCACTGTCGGAGGTGGCAAGTTTCGGAAGAGACGTTAAACCGAGGCCCCGTCTGCTCTCTCAGGTGGACGTAAAAGATCCCATGGGCAGTATTTCAAAGAAGATTATCTGCTCATTATCTAGACAGAGTAGATAGAGAGAAACTGTTCCCATTGGCGGAAGGGTCGAGAACAAGTGGACACAGATTTAAGGTAATGTAGGGAGGCATCTTTTACCTGGTTTACGGTAATTTACCTTCCTTCACCTGGTTTACGGTAATTTACCTGGTCAAGCAGCTTTTTGCTGCTGCACTCTGACCAATCCCAAACAGCGGTTACAAATCGCTAAACCCACCCTTCCAGTTCTGACTGGAGGAACTTATAATTAATGATATATTAAAAATGGACAAATGATCTGGATGTAAGAAAGTCAAACTTTATTAACTAAAGAAAACAACACCACACGATCAAAGCAATAAAGAAACTACACCACACGATCAATGTAAAATTGCTTAACAGGGGAAGGCAGACGGCAAAAACGAGGGATAAATGGCTACAATGTAAGTCTTACAATCTTAGCAATTTCCCTTAAATTACCAGCCCTCCAACTCCTTACTAGATTGCCTTGCTGAGGAGTCAGAAACCTGCTGACCTGTGGTCCAAAGAGAGAGAAGAGCTCACCTGCAGGTCCAAGGAAAATAAGAGAGAGATATGCTTCTGAGAAGCTATCTTTATATCCTGGGAGCTCCTGCTGTCTTGGCGCTGAAAAGGTCTGTGTGCAAATTCGCGCCGAAAAGTTCAAATACACAAGAGAAAGGCCATGAACTTCCTCCATTCATACATGAGACATCACGTAGTAGAGTCAATTTCAGTGAATGGATGTGTGTAATCAACCCAATTGTGCATGCTGTCCGATGATTGGCTGATTGAAACGAGCTATTTCCCAGTGGCCAAACTGCTCCCATTGTCTGGAATGGGTGATTCAAACCCATTCAGTTTAAACTGTTCCCTTCCTCAGTTTGAGTGTCCTTTTCAAAAGTCTGGGCTGAGCCTTCGAACCATCTCCATTCACCCTGATGGGGTTTGAATGGGGCTATTTTACTATGTAAACAGAAACCCATTCATTGTGGTCACTCGAAACCGCAGCCTCAAGTGGTTTAATCCCTTATGTCAACAAGGTAGCAGTTTCCTGTAAACAAACATCGATTGTCTCTGAAGGGAAGGGAAACTCCCTTTTTTTGATTGACAGAATTTGACTGCCATTGCCTCCCCTTGTCTGTGAATGGCTTTGAATGGAGTTGATTTACTGTGTAAACAGCTTGGGAGGCTATAGTAAACAAAGCCATTTCCTGTGGACAGCTTTAAGTGGTTTGATCAGTTTCTGTAAACACATCGATTGTATTGGCAGGGTGGGGGAACTCCCCCCTATGCCCACCCCCTGACCGGACCCGCCCATGCTACAGGGTGACTGACAGCCCGGCTCCATTCAAATGCTAACAGAAACCCCCCTTTGATTGGCAGGTCTTTCTCACAGACACACTTACAAGCTGCTATTGTCTCCTGCCATGTGGTCCGACAGCCATTTTAAGCCCTGGAATATTAAAACAGTCCAAAACTCCATCTTTTAATAAAATGATTTTCCTCTCAAAGTGTGCGATTTTCACAGTTCTTTGATTCCAGTGTCCAAGTGCCGCTCTGCCTACGAGCTTTTCAATGCAGCCTTTTTGCAGTTCTGGGTATGTTTTAAAGCATTGTCCAACCCAGAGACAATTTAAATCATACAATTCCTCGTATTAATGTTTCCCGATCTTCGGGGCTGAGGGGATTTTTGCGAACCCCTACAGTAATTGGCAGAAGATCCAAAGGCGACATGAGGAAAAAAGTTTTTAGGCAGCGTGTGGTTATGATCTGGAATGCACTGCCTGAGAGTGTGGTGGAGGCAGATTCAATCGTGGCTTTCAAAAGGGAACTGGATAAGTAGCTGTAGGAAAATAAATTTGCAGGGCTTGGGTCATGTCTCTCTAAGCTGAGTGAATTTTTGGAGGAGGTAACAAGGTGGGTCGATGAGGGTAGTGCGTTTGATGTAGTCTTTCTGGATGTTAGCAAGGGTTTTGATAACGTCCCACATGGCAGACTGGTCATGAAAGTAAAAGCCCATGGGATCCGAGGCAAAGTGACAAGTTAGACCTAAAATTGGCTCAGAGGCAGGAAACAAAGGGTAATGGTCGAAGGGTGTTTTTATGACTGGAAGGCTGTGTCCAGTGGGGATCCGCAGGGCTCAGCACTGGGTCCTTTGCTTTTTGTGGTATATATCAATGATTTGGGCTTGAATGTAGGAAGTATGATTAATAAGTTTGCGGATGATACCAAAACTGGCCGTGAGGTTGAAAATGAAGAAGAAAGCTGTAGACTGCAGGAAGATATCAATGGACTGGTCGGTGGGCAGAACAGTGGCAAATGGAATTCAATCCAGAGAAGTGTGAGGTAATGCATTTGGGAGGGCTAACACGGCAAGGGAATACACACTAAATGGTAGGACACTGAGAAGTGCAGGGGATCAGAGGGACCTTGGAGTGCATGTCCACAGATCCCTGAAGGTAGCACGACAGGTAGATAAGATAAGGTGGTTAAGAAGGTATACAGGATACTTGCCATTATGAGCTGAGGAATAGAATATAAGAGCAGGGAGGTTATGCTTGAACTGTATAAAACATTAGTTAGGCCACAGCTAGAGTACTGCGTGCAGTTCTATTCACCACATTATAGGAAGGATGTGATTGCACTAGAGGAGGTGCAGAGGAGATTTACAAGGATGTTGCCTGGGCTGGGGAATTTTAGCTATGAGGAAAGATTGGATAGGCTGGGTTTGTTTTCTTTGGAACAGAGGAGGCTGAGGGGAGACATAATTGAGGTGTATAAAATTATGAGGGGCCTAGATAGAGTGGATAGGAAGGCCCTATTTCCCTTAGCAGAGGGGTCAATAACCAGGGGGCACAGATTTAAAGTAATTGATCGGAGGTTTGAGGGGATTTGAGGAGACATTTTTTCATGGGGGCCTGCAATTCACTGCCTGAAAGGGTGGTAGAGGCAGAGACCCTCATCACATTTAAAAAGTACTTGGATAGACACTTGAAATGCCGTAACCGACAAGGCTACGGACTAAGTTCTGGAAAATGGGATTAGCGTGGATTGCTTTTTTCCGGCCGGCACTGACAAGATGGGCCAAATGGCCTCCTTCTGTGCTGTAACCATTCTATGATTGTATGATTAGATTGCTGTTTGTGGGAGCTTGCTGTGCACAAATTGGCTGCCGCCTTTCCTACATTACAACAGTGACTACACTTCAAAAATAATTCATTGGCTGTAAAGTGCGTTGGCACATCCAGTGGCCATGAAAGGCGCTACAGAAATGCAAGCCTTTCTTTTTCTTTGCTTGGTTAGACCACAGTAGGAGTATGGTGCAGAGTTCTGTTCTCGATTACAAAAAGGATATAGAGGCACTGGAGAAAGTGCAAAAGATTTACAAGGATAACAGATCTCAGGAGAAAAGGCCCCAGAGGCTCAGGTAGGCGTACCAATCCCCAATCTCAGGGAAGGAGAGAGGTAAAAAGTATTCGAGGTGTGACGTCACCACAAAACAGGTAGGTGATTGGTTGGAGTATTTCTCTCTCTTTTAAAACTTTAAGTCTGTGGTTTATAGTTTTTAAGGTCTCTGTGGTGTAGCGGGGACAGTTTGTAAACCAGGGCCCTTAAATATATCATTTAACTGTAGTGAAATTGGTTGGATTCATTTAATTTTAATTAATTAGTTAAAGGATAAGTCATGGCAGGACAGCCCAGCCCCGTAGTGTGCTCCTCCTGCTCTATGTGGGAAATCAGGGACGCTTCCTGCGTCCCTGACGACCATGTGTGCGGGAAGTGTGTCCAGCTGCAGCTACTGACAGACCGCATTGCGGCACTGGAGCTGCGGATGGATTCATTTTGGAGCATTCGCGATGCTGAGGACGTCGTGAATATCACATATAGCGAGTTGGTCACACCGCAGGTAAAGGGTGTACAGGCAGGAAGGGAATGGGTGACCAGCAGGCAGAGTAAGAGGCGCAGGCAGGTAGTGCAGGAATCCCCTGCGGCCATCCCCCTCTCCAACAGATATACCACTTTAAATACTGTTGGGGGGGATGACTCATCAGGGGAAGGCAGCAGCAGCCAACTTCCTGGCACCATGGGTGGCTCTGCTGCACAGGCTGGGAGGAAAAAGAGTGGAAGAGCTATAGTGATAGGGGACTCAATTGTAAGGGGAATAGATAGGCGTTTTTGCGTCCGCAATCGAGACTCCAGGATGGTGTGTTGCCTCCCTGGTGCAAGGGTCAAGGATGTCTCGGAGCGGCTGCAGAACATTTTGGAGCGGGAGGACGAACAGCCAGTTGTCGTGGTGCACATAGGCACCAACGATAGAGGTAAAAAACGGGATGAGGTCCTAAAAGCAGAATATAGGGAGTTAGGAGGTAAATTAAAAAATAGGACCTCAAAGGTAGTAATCTCAGGATTGCTACCAGTGCCACATGCTAGTCAGAGTAGAAATAGGAGGATATTTCAAATGAATACATGGCTAGAGGAATGGTGCAAGGGGGAGGGATTCAAATTCCTTGGACATTGGAATCGGTTCTGGGAGAGGTGGGACCAGTACAAACGGGACGGTTTGCACCTGGGCAGGGCCGGGACCGATGTCCTAGGGGCAGTGTTTGCTAGTGCTGTTGGGGAGGGTTTAAACTAAAGTGGCAGAGGGTTGGGAACCTGAGCAGGGAGACAGAGGAAAGGGAATACAAGGAAAAAAGCAAAAGACAGGAAGGAGAAAAACAAAATTAGAAGGCAAAGAACTCAACGGTTTAAATCAAACATGGTCACAGTAAATAATAATTCATGTAGGTCTGAGAGCGTTAAAAAAACAAGCCTGAAGGCTTTGTGTCTTAATGCAAGGAGCTTTCGGAACAAGGTGGATGAATTAGCTGCGCAAATAGAGGTAAACGAATATGATTTGATTGGGATTACAGAAACATGGCTCCAGGATGGCCAAGGCTGGGAACTCAACATCCAGGGGTATTCAATATTTAGGAAGGATAGGCAAAAAAGAAAGGGAGGTGGGGTAGCATTGCTGGTTAAAGAGGGGATTAACACAATTGAAAGGAAGGATATTAACTCTGATGATGCGGAATCTGTATGCGTAGAACTGAGAAATATCAAGGGGCAGAAAACGTTAGTGGGAGTGGTATATAGACCTCCAAACAGTAATACGGAGGTTGGGGATGGCATTAAACGGGAAGTTAGAGACGCGTGCAATAAGGGCACAGCAGTCATCATGGGTGACTTTAATTTACATATAGATTGGGCTAACCAAATTAGTAAAAATACTGTGGAGGAGGAATTCCTAGAATGTTTACGGGATGGTTTTCTGGAACAATATGTCGAGCAACCAACCAGAGATCAGGCCATCTTAGACTGGGTATTATGTAATGAGAGAGGATTAATTAGCAATCTTGTTGTACGAGGCCCCTTGAGTCAGAGCGATCATAATATGATAGAATTCTTCATTAGGATGGAGAATGAAATAGTTGACTCGGCGACTAGGGTCCTGAATTTAAATAAAGGAAACTACGATGGTATAAGCTGCGAATTGGGTAGGATTGATTGGGGAATGTCACTCAAAGTGTTGACGGTGGATAGGCAATGGCAAACATTCAAAGACCGCATGGATGAACTACAGAAGTTGTTCATCCCAGTTTGTGATAAGAATAAAACTAAAAGGGTGACTCAACCGTGGCTAACAAGGGAAATTAGGGATAGCATAAGATCCAAGGAGAGGGCATATAAATTGGCCAGAAAAAGCAGTAAGCCTGAGGATTGGGAGCAGTTTAGGATTCAACAAAGGAGGACAAAGGGATTAATTAAGAAGGGGAAAATAGAATATGAAAGTAAGCTCGCAGGGAACATAAAAACTGACTGTAAGAGCTTTTATAGATATGTGAAGAGAAAAGGATTAGTGAAATCAAGTGTAGGTCCCTTGCAGTCAGAAGCAGGGGAAGTTATAATGGGGAACAAAGAAATGGCAGACCAATTAAATGCATATTTTGGTTCTGTCTTCACATAGGAGGACACAAATAACCTCCCAGAGATGTTGGAGAGCATAGGGTCTGATGAGAGGGAGGAACTGAAAGAAATCAGTATTTGTAGGGAAATGGTGTTGGGGAAATTGATGGGATTGAAGGCCGATAAATCCCCAGAGCCTGATAATCTGCATCCTAGGGTACTTAAGGAAGTGGCCCTAGAAATAGTAGATACATTGCTGATCATCTTCCAAAATTCGCTGGAATCTGGAACTGTACCCATGGATTGGAGGGTAGCTAATGTTACCCCACTATTCAAAAAGGGTGGTAGAGAGAAAGCGGGGAATTACAGACCGGTAAGCCTGACATCGGTAGTGGGGAAAATGCAGGAGTCCATTATAAAGGATGTAATTACTGAGCACTTGGAAAACAGTGACAGGATCGGACAAAGTCAACATGGATTTACAAAAGGTAAATCGTGCTTGACTAATCTACTGGAATTTTTTGAGGATGTAACTGGGAAAATAGATAAGGGAGAACCAGTAGATGTGGTGTATTTGGACTTTCAAAAGGCTTTCGATAAGGTCCCACATAAGAGATTAACGTGTAAAGTTAAGGCACATGGGATTGCGGGCAAGCTATTGACTTGGATAGAGAACTGGTTGGCGGACAGAAAGCAGAGAGTAGGAATTAACGGGTCTTTTTCCGAGTGGCAGGCAGTGACTAGTGGGGTACCGCAGGGATCGGTCCTTGGACCCCAGCTATTCACAATATACATTAATGATCTAGATAAGGGAACTAGATGTAATATCTCCAAGTTTGCAGACGACACAAAGCTGGGTGGGTGTGTGTGCTGCGAGGAGGATACCGAGAAACTCCAGGATGATTTGGACAGGTTGGGTGATTGGGCAGAAGCGTGGCAGATGCAATATAGCGTGGATAAATGTGAGGTTATCCACTTTGGTGTCAAAAACAGAAAGGCAGACTATTATCTGAATGGCAATAGATTGGGAGAAGGGGAAGTGCAACGAGACCTGGGTGTCCTTGTGCACCAGTCGCTGAAGGTAAGCATACAGGTGCAGCAGGCGGTGAAGAATGCAAATGGTATGTTGGCCTTCATAGCAAAAGGGTTTGAGTACAGGAGCAAGGATGTCCTGCTGCAGTTGTACAGGGCCTTGCTGAGACCACACCTTGAGTACTGTGTGCAGTTTTGGTCACCTTATCTGAGGAAGGATGTTCTTGCCATGGAAGGAGTTCAGTGAAGATTCACAAGGCTGATCCCTGGGATGGCAGGAATGACGTATGAGGAGAGATTGGGTCGATTGGGCTTATACTCGCTGGAGTTTAGAAGAATGAGAGGGGATCTCATCGAAACTTATAAAATTCTGACAGGTCTGGACAAACTAGATGCAGGTAGAATGTTCCCGATGGTCGGAGAGTCCAGAACCAGGGGTCATAATCTAAGGATAAGGGGTAAGCCATTTAGGACAGAGATGAGGAAGAATTTCTTCACCCAGAGAGTGGTGAACCTGTGGAATTCTCTACCACAGAAGGCGGTTGAGGCCAAGTCTTTAAATATATTCAAGAAGGAGTTAGATATATTTCTTAGAGCTAAAGGTATCAAGGGATATGGGGAGAAGGCAGGTACGGGGTACTGAGTTTGGATGATCAGCCATGATCTCATCGAATGGTGGAGCAGGCTCGAGGGGCCGAATGGCCTACTCCTGCTCCTATCTTCTATGTTTCTATGTTTCTATGACCAGTTACAACTATCGAGGAATTTTGCTGGAGCTCTTTCCTAGAGGTTTTATGAAGAGTTTCAATGGGGTCGACAGATGTTTCCACTTGTGGGGAAAGAACTAGGAGTTTGTGTAGTTTAGCTGTGACCTCTGCAAATAATTGCTGTTTATAAAATGCAATTTTGTTTTCAAGAATCGTTCAATGATTTTTTTTTGAAGGGGCACGGTTAAAGAAGAGTTCAAGAAGTAGAAATATGATTAATTCCTGAGTTAGGACATTCAACATTCCTACATTACAACAGCGACTACACTTCAAAACTACTTCATTGGCTGTAAGGTGCTTTGGGACATCCTGAGATCGTGAAAGGCGCTGTAGAATGATAGCTTCACTAGGCTGGTACCTCATTCTCCGGTATTCCTGGTGCTGCTCCTGGCTCACTCTTCTACACTTGCATTGAAGCAGGGTTATTTTCCTGGCTTGTTGGTGATCAAGCAGTGAGGGCCACCAGGTTACATATTGTGGTGGGATACAATTCTGCTGCTGCTGATGGTCCGCAGCACCTCATGATGTTTGGACTACTAGACCTGTCCTTAGTCTGTCTCCCTTAGCCTGGTGGTAGTGCCACACTACACGATGGAGAGTGGTGCAGCCATTATATATCAGCCTACATTAGACGGTCAAATCCTGCAGGGAGGCTCCAGGCCACAACTTCTGACACTAGAGCAGAGAAAGTGAGTGCAATGGGCCCGAGGGTCAGTTGCTAAGATGTTATTTGGAGCAGGAATGGAAGACTGACCCTTGGGAACCAGCGGAGACAGGCTGACAGACGGACCGTTTGCCTGCCTGCCTCTCTTCCGCGGCTATGTTCGCGCCCGGGTGGCGCTGCAGATGGGGCACGCGGTGTCCGCCGGCACGCTTGAGGCCTTCCGCGACCGGTGGGCGCCGCGGGGACTGGAGTGCATCATCACCCCGGCCAACGCAATTTTAACTTAATTTGTTCAGTTTTATTTTAAATGTTATTAATTTACAATCAATTTGTTTAATGAAAAAGAGTGACAGGCTGACAGATACAGCGTATCAAGAATGCAAACTACCTCCCCGAGTAACCCGTGGGAACAGGAACCCGCCACACTGGGATTGGCTCCAATTCCTGCCGCACTCGGAGCCCGGCCATAAAGCGGCTTGGTGTGGGAGGAGATTATTATTCTACTTGCAGCAACCAAGATGGGCCATTGGACGGTTGGCTGCTCTCTCTGCCTCTTCGCTGGGCTCTCCTTACTCCGAGCCCAGCCACTGCTTCTCGGCGATGATGTTTGTCCGACAGACCCAGGCTGGAGATTTGAGTGCGGCCACCCAGACATTAGCAGCACCGACTGCATCAGCCAGGGTTGCTGCTTTGACCCGCGGGGCTCGAATGTCCATCCCTGCTTCTACAGTCTGAGGAACAGCCCAGGTAACAAAGCGCTCCTCGACCCGATTCTAGAGGGAATACTTGTGGGGATGGGGGAGGAATCCAACTTGTAGACCAGGACATGATCCACGGACTTGTTGCTGTCTCATTCTGTGTAATGGGGCAGGGTGGACATGTCTGTTGACCGAACTCCTCCCGTGGAGTCCTGAGTGTAGCTGCTTCCCCTTGGTGTATGGTATTGTAATTAACTAAATAGAACATCAAGGTGTATGGCTGTTCCTCCCGCCATCATATTGAAGGCAGGTGTCAATAGTTGAGGTTCGGGGTATTGGAAGGAATTAGCTCGGTTTGTGAATACTTGCTGGAATGAGGAAATGGTGTCCAGTTTGATTCAGTTGAAGTCAAGTAACCTGCTGCTGAAATTGTATAATGAGTGACCCTATTGCTCTGCGAAGGTGTTGATTCTGTCGATCAGGTGGTTATTGGGCATTATTAATGGTACATGTCTGGTCTACAATGGCAGTAAATCTCAAACCTGTGCTTCATCTAATGGTGGTAGGGTGGAGCAAGTTTGGCCTTGACGGTTGATCCACCTGGTGAAGGAACATTGGTGGTAAAATTGGCCTTTCAGTAGAATTGGTAATGTGTTGAGTCTGCAGGATCTCTTCTACAGGTTGGTTGGTCAAGCTGTTACTGGATTAGTAGTTGTTGAGAACATGGAATCTTCTGTAGGCTACAATTTATATTTATGAATTCTCTCATTGAATAGCCAGTCACACCCACAGTAGTGGAAAGGTAACTGCTGTTGCAAGGAAGGTTTTTTGATGGTAAATATCTGCCACACCTGATGCATGTGTTTGGGTTGTTGCTTATAAATATTGGTGGCCTGCAGTAGACCTTTGGACTCCAATGTTTTGATTTCCATGTGGTTTGGAGTTTGCTGCTGATTGGTACAAAGTAGCTCCCACCTTATGATGTTCTCTTGAATGGTGGTAGCAAAAAAAAATCACTATCCAGTCCAGAGCTTCCAATGCAATAGCATGGATATCTTGTAGGCTGCCTGAGAATTTCATCTGAGGGCAATGCTCAATGTTGTGATCCAGGGTCTAATTAGGAGCTCCACAGTCGCATGATGGGCATGCTTTAATCTTCCACCTATGCAGATGGTGGCAGCATCTACCATGACTGGTTCTGAGGCAGTTGATTGTCCTAGTTTGATCCTTCAGGCTGTACTATGAAGTCCTCTATGGAATCCATTTGGAATGTTGCATTTCACCATCTGTCAAGACTGAAGGGTTTTGGCAAGTGTCCAAAATTGCTTTCTAGATTTGAGATGGGTTGGCCTAGATCGGCATGTCTCTTCTGGTGTAGCGGTAGTTGCATCTGAGACTGCATATTCACAGCGTAAGTGTGGTGACCAATTACCTGATTGTCATTAAAAAAAACATCTGGTTCACTAATTTCCTTTTTTGGGGAAGGAAATCTGCTGTCTTTGCCTGGACTGGCCTATGAGTCCAGACCCACAGCAATGTGGTTGACTCTTAGCAGCTCTCTGAAATGGCCCAGCAAGCCACTGAGTTGTACCAAACCACTGACTGTCACTGGGAACCTTCCCCCACATGGAAGGCAGCTCACCACCACCTTTTTATGGGGCAATAAATCCCAGCCTTGCCAGTGACCCCCACATCCTGTGAATTAATAATAAAACAATAACTCAATCTGAAATCACTGCTAGCCATGGGTCAAGTGATATGCAGTTGGGATATAGATCAGTCATGATCTCATTGAATGGTGGCACCGGCCTGAGGGGCAGACTGGCCGAGACCTGTTCCCAGCTAATATAAATGCATCCTTGCTCACTCCACTGTCAAACTAAATGGTTGTGCTTCTACTTGGATTCTAGTCCTGTTCCTGCTGTGAGCTGGTCTGTGGCTTTTGAGACTCTGTCCCTCAAGTCTCTGGTCTGAGACCTCTGATTTCTCCACGAATGAGCAGTGGAATTGAATTGTAATTCTCTTGCAGTGTGCACAGCGGATGGTCAGTTCATCATAGTGATCTCCAAGACCCTGACCCTTCCTGCCCTCAACCTGTCATCTCTGTATGTGAAAGATGGACAAGAAGCAGAGTGCAGGCCTAAACTAACCACTGCCCAGCTTGCGACCTTCCGCTTCCCGATTACCTCTTGTGGCTCGACCAAGCGGGTGAGTATTAATGGGCCGAGCATTCTCCACCTGAATGAACCAGCTCCCTATTAACCAGTGTCCTCATTGCAGGAGGAGAATGGAACCTTGGTGTATGAAACGGATGTGTTGGGTAAGAGGATGATTCTGACTGGGAAACTGGGCTCAATAACCCGAGACAGCACCTTCAGGTAGGAGGATGGTGGGGAGATGTTGGGGTTGGAGGGATGTGTTGCTGGATGAAGCTCCACCTGCTATTGTCTCTCTGCAGCCTGCATGTCCAGTGCAAGTACAAGGGGAGGAAAGAGACTGGCTTACAAATCAATGCCACGGTTTACACGGCTCCTCCACCACCTCCAGCTTCTGATGATGGGATTCTGAAACTGGAACTGAGAATTGCAAAAGGTACAACGGCCCTGGGTAATGGTGACAGAAGCACTGGGAATGTGTCGATGCAGGGAGTTACTGATTCTTCTGTCTGCCTTTCAGGTGGTAACTACAGATCCTGGTATGTGGATAGTGACTACCCCATTCAGAGTATCCTTCAGGACCCGGTGTTTGTGGAGGTTCGTGTCCAGGACCGCACGGACCCAATGATTGTCCTGAGGTTGCATGACTGCTGGGCGACTCCTGTCCCAGCCCCAAACTTCGAGGTGCAATGGAGTTTACTGGTGGATGGGTAAGGAAAAGTTGAATGGAAGGGCTAATGGTTATAGAAAATGATGATGGGCAGGGAAAGATCAACTGTTCAATCAAGCCTGCCCCACACTGACACTAGCATTGTGACTAGACCGTTCCTACTCATCTGAATAACCACGCAATCTCCTGGGAGAGACAGAAAACCCAGGACCAATGAGAGGGAGGTGGGTGGGGGAATACTGATTCCTCTGATTGCATCAGGTGATTGCATCCAGTCCTGGAGATCACATGGGCCACACTCTGCCAAATGTTAATTGTGAAGACACTTGCCTTCTATGTGATCGGAGCTCTGCTTCTGGCCAAGGACCAGTCCAGCTCTCCCCTGGTAGGTAGGCAGCAAATTGGAACCAACCCTTTGTCTGTGTTCTAGTCACTTGCTACTGTCTAGCCGGGGGGGGGGGGTAGGAAGTAGAACCACCCAACATTAGTCTATTCCTACTCTTGCCCAAACACCTCCCCATGTCCTCGTATGTCAAACTAATAATCTCAGCAAGGATGCTATACAGCCCTTTATAGATCTCCATCAGGCCACCTCTAATTCTATGCTGGTCAAGGATAAATAGACACCGCTCAATGTGTCTGAGTAGCTAAGGTGCTTGTAGCTAGGATTCATTCTTGTAGTTCCTCAGTACCTTCTCCCATGGAAGCAGAGGGTAGTGGTTGATGTGTTTTTTTGTGACTGGAAGGCTGGTTCCAGTGGAGTTCTGCAGGGCTCAATACTAGGTCCCTTGCTTTGTGTGGTGTATATATCAACAATCTTGACTTGAATATAGGGGGGTATGATTAACAAGTTTACAGATGGTACTAAAATCTGCTGTGTGGTTGATACTGAAGGAAGCTGTAAACTGCAGGAAGATATCAATAAATTGGTCAAGTGGGCAGAATAGTGGCAAATGGAATACAACCTGGAGATGTGAGGTAATGCATTTGGGGAGGGCAACAAGGAAAGGGAATACACATTAAATGGTAGGACACGAGTAGTGTAGAGGAACAAAGGAACCTTGGCGTGCATGTCCACAGATCCCTGAAGGTAGCAGGCCAAGTAGATAAGGTGATTAAGAAAGCATATGTAATGCTTGCCTTTATTAGCTGTGGGATAGAAAACAAGAGCAGGGGGGTTATGCTTCAACTGCATGAAACACTAGTTAGGCCTCAGCTGGAGTACTGTGTGCAGTTCTGGTCACCACATTACAGGAAAGATGTGATTGCACTAGAGGGTACAGAAGAGATTTACAAGGATGTTGCTGGGAGTAGAGAATCTTAGCTATGAGGAAAGACTGGATAGGCTGGGTTTGTTTTCCTTGGAACATAGGAGGCTGAGGAGACCTTATTGAGGTGGGTAAAATTGGGGGGCCTAGATCAAGTGGATAGAAAGGTCCTATTTCCCTTGGCAGAGGGCTCAAGAACCAGGGGGCACAGATTTAAAGTAATTGGTGGAAGGTTTAGAAGTGGGTCATGTGATTAGGCTGGATAGCTTTGTTGGCCGGTGTGGACGCTGTAGTGTATGTACTTTGCAGAAGGACCTATATTCTGCAGCCCCTGTATACTGCAGTACCAGTAGTGACCACCCCTGTATATAAGCCTGTGTAGTAACATTTGCATAGTAGTTCCAGGTTGCCTCCATTCAGTAAAGACCTGTTATAACCAACTCCTGCAGTCCGTGTCTCAATTATACACGGACATAATAGACGCGATGGGCCAAAATGGCCTCCTTCCGTGCTGTAACTTTCTATGATTCTATGAGGGGACCAAAACTAGGTGTAGTACAATTGATGCAGTCTATCCAATGACATGCATAGTGACTGAATGTTGTCCTTTGATTTGTATTGAATAGTTCTATGAATACAATCCAATACCCTGTTGGCTTTAGCTAAGTTTCTCTACATGGGTCAAGAGAAAATGTTCAGGATCATTCAGTATTGTTCCACTAATGCAGCAGTTACTATTGCACTAACAAAGCTGAACGTGACCCTAGCTTTAGGAGTAATGGGGTGAACTAATTGGTACATTGTAGATGGCTACTTTCTCATCGAAGGAATGGCTTGCACTCTAACCCTTGCAACCAATGAATGAAAATCCCTTTTTTTTTTTATTGGATCAGTTTATTTTCCTGCTCCCACTGACTGACCCTCCTGTTGCAGGTGCCCCTATGAGGGTGATGACTACCAGACCCTCCTACACCCAGTGGATGTGTTTTCTGGCCTGCAGTTCCCAACCCATCACAAGCGGTTTGAAGTGAAGACTTTTGTTTTCCTGGATGGAGATTCTGCCCAGCCCCTCACTGGACAGGTAACCAAACAGGAGTCTGAGCCAATGAAATCCTTTACTGGCTCCTTGTATAATAGCCTGGTTCATCTGTCTGCATGAAGCTCGCTGTAAACTCCTTTCTGTTCTAGGTTTACTTGCACTGCAGTGCTGAGGTGTGCTCCCCCTCTGCTCAGGATGACTGTACATCCAAATGTGGCCGAAGTGAGTCTTTGATTTAATCTCTTGCTGATTTTGTTCTGATGCAGAATTAGTTTCTAGTCAAAGCAAAAATAATTTGCTGGTGTTACAGTAATATCTGGCCAGTTCCCAGTTCCCTACAACGAGAGGTTTATCACTCTCTCCCTTCCCATTGAGAGCAGGTTTGTTCATATTGGAAGGACCCTTATCTATAAATGGGAGCCAGAACTCTTAACCAGAATCTCCAGGGCCTGACTGCAATCGTCAGAACATAAGAAATAGGAGCAGGAGTTGGCCGTTTGGCCCCTCGAGCCTGCTCCGCCATTCAATAAGATCATATCTGATGACCTCAACGCCCCTTTCCTGCCTGCTCCCCATAACCTTTGACTTCTCTGCAGCTCAAATATGTATATCTCTGCCTTGGATATCTTCAATGACTCTGCCTCCACAGCTCTGGGGTAGAGAATTCCAAAGTTTCACGACCCCCTGAGAAGAACTTCCTCCTCATCTTTTCAAATAGGCGACCCCTTATCCTGAAACTGTGCCTCCCCCCAGTTCTAGATTCCACCCTGAAGGAAACATCCTCCCTGCATCTACACTTGAGCCTCCTCAGAATCTTATGTTTCATCTAAATTCCAATGAGTATAGGCTCAACCCTGCTTCATAAGACAACCCCTTCATCTCAGGAATTAATCTAGTGAACGTTCTCTGGACTGCCTCCAATGCAAATATATCCCCCCTTTTTTAAATAAGGAAACCAAAACTACGCAGTACTCCAGGTGTGGTGTCACCAGTGCCCTGTACAGTTGTAGCAAGCCCTCCCCACTTTTATACTCCCATCACCCCTTGCAATAAAGGCCAACATTCATTTGCCTTTCTAATTACTTGCTGTACCTGCATGCTAACTTTTTGTGTTTGATGTACAAGGACTCCCAGATCCATCTGTACTGCAGCATTAGACAGTCTCTATATTTATATATATTTTTTTAAATTTGCTTTAAAATTTCCAACCAGTGGATAACCTCAGTTTCCCACATTATACTCCAGCTGCCAAATTTTTGCCCACTCACCCTATCCATATCCCTCTGCAGACATTTTATGTCCTCACAATTTGCTTTCCCACTTATCTTTATCATTAGCAAATTTGGCTACATTACACTCCCTTCATCCAAGTCATTAAAATAGATTGTAAATAGTTAAGGCCCCAGCACTGATCTCTGGCACCCCACTAGTTAGTTTGCCAACTGGAAAATGACCCATTTATCCTGACTTTGTTTTCTGTTAGTTAGCCAATCTTCTATCCATGCTAATATATTACCCCCAACCCATTGAGCTCTTATCTTGTGCAGTAATCTTTTATGTGACACCTTATCAAAGACCTTTTTTGGAAATCCAAATACACTACATCTACTGGTTCCCCTTTATCCACCCAGCTTGTTACATCCTCCAAGAACTGTAGTAAATTTGTCAAACATGATTTCCCTTTCATACAATTAAGCAGAGTCAACATGGCTTTATGATCTAAATGTCCTGCTATTACTTCCTTAATAATGGATTCCAGCATTTACCCAATGACCGGCTAACTGGCCTATAGTTTCCTGCTTTTTGCCTCCCTCCTTTCTTCATTTGTTACATTTGCAGTTCTCCGACTGCTCCAGAATCCAGGGAATTTTGGTAGATTACAGCCAACACATCTGCTATCTCTGCAGCCACTTCTTTTAGACCCTAGGATGCAGGCCATCAGGTCCAGGGGACTTGTCAGCCTTTAGTCCCATTAGTTTGCCTAGTACTTTATATCTCTAGTGATAGTCATTGTTAAGTTCTTCCCTCACAAAAGCCCCTTGATTGATTATCAATTATTATTGGGATGCTTTTGTTGTCTTCTACTGTGGAAACTGATATGAAATATTTGCTCAAAGTCTCTGCCATTTCCCTGTTTTCCATTATTAATTCCCCAGCTCCAACATTTACTTAGCTACTCTCTTCCCTTTATGTATCTGTAGAAGCTCTTGCTGTCTCTTTATATTTTTTGCTAGTTTACACATCATCTATTTAGTCATCCTTTGCTGGTTTCTAAGGCCTACCACTAATCTTCACAACATTGTATGCCTTTTCAATCAATTAGATGCCTTCCTTAGTTAGCCACAGATGGTTCATCCTTCTGTCTTTCTTTCTCACTGGAATAAACGGAGCGTTATGAAATGGCTGCCACTGCTTATCTACTGTCTTACCCTTTAATCTATTTTCCCAGTCTACTTTAGCCAACTCTATCTTCATACCTTTGTAATTGCCTTTATTTAAGTTTAGGACACTAGTTTCAGACCCAAATGTCTTGCCCTAAAACTTCTCATACTATGATCACTGTTCCCTAGGGGATCATTAATCCTGTCTCATACACATTACCAGATCTAAAATAGCCACCTCCCTAGTTGGTTCCACAACGTTTTGTTCTAAGAAACCATCCTGAATACAATCTATGAACTCTTCCTCAAGGATACCCTTGCCAATTTGATTTGTCCAATCTACATGAAGATTAAAATCACCTATGATTATCACAGTACCTTTCTTACAAGCCCCTATTATTTCTTGATTTATACTCTCTCTGTCGCTCCTACAGTGTAGCTACTGCGGGGGGACCTATAGACTACTCCCACCGGTGACTTCTTTCCTGTACTATTTCTTATCTCCACCCAAACTGATTCTACATCCTGCTCTTCTGAGCCATATCATTTCTCACCACTGCACTGATCTCATCCTTTATTAACAGAGCTACCCCACCTCTTCTTCCTTTCTGCCTATCTTCTGAAATGTCAAATACCCCATAATATTCAGTTCCCAGCTTTGGTCACCTTGCAACCATGTCTCTAATGACTATCAGATCATGGCCATTTATTTCTCTTTTTGCCATCAACTCCTCTATCTTGTTACGAATGCTGCATGCGTTCAGATAGAGCTTTTAATTTTCCCTTTACCATTTTTACCCACTCTGAAACTATTTGCCGGTGCATGCTTATGTTTGTACGCTCTGTCTCCTGTCACACTCTGGTTATCGGTTCTCCTATTGCTACCCTGCACTATTGCCTTCTCCTCCTTTCTGTCTTTCTAAATTCCCCTTCGCCTCAATCCCCCCTCCCACTAATAGTCTCAGTCTAGGTAGTGTCTAGCTGTTTGCCCATCATTGCAAACATTGAACTGGAAGTGCAGATGGTGTAACGTGGGTTGGTCTCTGGCTATATAGCAGGTAAAGTGTGATCTCCAGTGTCTAGTCAGGAGTTTTCTTCTTGGAGATGATACATGGGTGGGTCAGGACAAAACTGTCTGCTAACAATGTCTCATTTCCCAATAGAGAGACGCAGGAGTACAGGTGACCATGAGGGAACATTGGTGAGTGCTCCTGGTCCCATCATATTCCTGGAAGGTGAGAGTCATCTGTCTAAGAAGCTGCTTGAAGAGAATGGTAAGTGGAGGTTCTTCAATAGGCCACTGTGAACCCTTCCAAATATAACACCTTGTGTCTCCCAATAGATGCTGCTGGGTCTCCTTCTCGGTTTCTGCGTGGAGCAGCCATTGGCTTCATGGTGGTGGCTCTGTCCCTGTTGGTGGTGATGGCTGCAGTGTACAGGATGAAGAAACCAAGAGCTCTCTCTTCCCAATGTAGTGAGATTGAACTGTAGACCTGAACAAATAAACCAGCTGGACAGATGTGTGCCTTTTGGGTGTTGATGTGAATCATGAAATGGCTATTAGGAAGTCCTAGGTACACTAGTAGTAAACATTAAATCCCACTGACTGGAGGGACAAGGTGTAAACTGAGCAAAGCTTTACCGTCAGACATGGTAACTATCTAATCCAGCACTCCTTGTGTCTAGTTGAGGTTGGGGGGGGCCCCCCTGCCCCCACAAGAAAAAGCAAAGCCCTGGCTTTTGTCAGCTGACAAGGTGGGGGGGTCATTGGGAAATCCTTTTGCTCTAAAGAATGACCTGATTACAATGTGCATTAGTACTTACAGTAATATTGTCTTAGGCTGCCCTGCATTCAACTTCTAACCAGTTTTTTCTTTATTGAGGATTAGACCTTGGGTTGACTTAGATCCTGGGAAAGAATGTGTGGGTAACTTGGTTTGTTCTATGCAAAAGCAGGAGTGTGGCACATGATCAAGATGTCTTAAATTAAGAAACCACCAAGGCTGCTGCAGTGGTGCCTGAGAACCTTCACCTATCTCGTCTACAAGGGTCATACTTTTTATTTCTCTCCTGCTCCCTCCTTCCCTGCAGCTGCCTGTTTGCCATGTGCCTATGATGGACTGCAGGCTGAGTGCTTTTGTGTAGTGTGCTATTGTTTGGCATGGCACCTCAAGTGAACAGTTGAGGACCTTTTCCTACAGATGCTCAGGCTCCTGCCTGTAGGCCTAGCAGACCTTTAGTGGAACAGTATTTCTCTTTGGACTGGGTTGGGGATTCATGGCAAGAACTGAGCCAGAGCGTCACTGATCTCATTAGACCCAACACCAATGTCGGGCTGGTCAGTGAAGCAGTGCCCTGCAGTGGGGACATGGCTGGCATGGACATAGATGATGGTGGCCATGTCTCCTCCACTGCCTACATGGCAGAACTGTCTAGGGCTTCAGCTGCTATGATTATGCATCAATCCCAACCACATTACAGCCAGCCACCTTACCAGTTGTGTATGAAGGATAGATGTCTCCCTTTGCCTTGAGGGCAAGTGTGATAGTAGAAAATAACAGGCATGTGGAGCTCACTGATGCCCATTTTTTGGTCTGCCCTCTGGCTCCTGCTCTACATGGGGAGGAGGGTGAGAACCATAGCCTGGCAGCTGAATCTAGAAGTTGTGAATATGAAGAATGTATTTTAGCAGCTCAATGTTGTGCAAAGGACTCCCCGGGGGTGAGGGGGAACTTCAGTTGCGCTTATGGGGTACAAAGCAACTATTGCCTGGGCACGGCGATTTTTGCACCATTCGTGAAATTGACCAGATTTTGCGGCAGTGCTCAGCACTACGCCACAATCTCCTGCGCCCACAGATCATGACGTCAGTCGAGCGTATAGCACCCTGGACCGGATATTGAGTGGCTGCACCTGCTGCTAGCAACGACAGGTTGAGGGGAATGTTTTGCAGTCGGGAAGGGACTGGGGAAGTGCTATTTAAAGGTGACCGCTTCATGCCTCTTTGTCTGACATTTTTGCACTACTCAGTGAGACACACTATTGGAGAGATTCAATGCTGTGAAGGAGTTTTGGGTCCTGAGTAGCATTTTGCAGTATCATTTTGATTTAACCTTCCTTGCATGCATCGATTTTTAGAAGAGACTATGGGGGCTTCACTCTAAGCTCCTTTCCAAGGCGCCTCCATTGTTCTTTCCAGCAGATTTGATGTACAGGCCTTTGAAGGCTGGAATGAGCAGGGTGTGCAGGATGGAGAGCAAGATCGACAGACCCCTTAAGAACTAGCCAGCGCCGGTCTGTTCCATTGCTGACTGACATCACATGAGCTTCGCCAGCCCTCTGAGGTAGCTCCTTGCTGTTGGCGCCTTAACACAGGTGTGTAGCACCGGATTTAGTGCTCCAATCACCTCCAGGGACGATAGAAGCCACGTTTGGAGACGGAGGCAATAATTTGCACTTTGTTAAACTTTGCACCCGGCTGATAATTGCACCCCAAACAAGGTGATCCCAAAATCCTTACCCCCTGCCCTGCCAACCACCCCAGGAGTTTAGATTACAATGGCCCAGATTTTGTGGACAAAAGGCTGTGTGAACTGCTTTTGCTGTTAATATACAGATTGGCCAGCAAAGATACTCCCTGAATTTCAAATCCCACCAGTTGCTGATTGATTTATGCCTCTCCACCATTAGTTTTGCATAAATGACATTTTCCCTTAACCTGCCTGTGCTTTTAATGAAGTTGTTGCAGTTGTATATTTGCCAGAGTTCAGTTTCTTGTGTAAGTACCCTTTCACTGACTGATCCCCTCTCTGGCCCGGATAGTGAACAAAATGTAGGGTCTCTTTTGTTCGTCTTGTGAATTGTTCCACATTTTACAAATTCTTGCTTTGCCTCTTGATCCTTGATCGGAGCTGACATTAAATTTACCCACTCTAATTCACCCTCCTTCTCAGTTAATTCTTCAATCAAGGAGATACACCTCTTGTTCAGCCAGGGTACTGTTATCCTCACCATGCTGATTATCACCTCACACTTCCACCAACTTGGTTGGCAAAATTATTAAAAACCTAATGTCTATCCATGATCCTGACCATATCGGCAGGAGTGACCACAGCACAATCCTTGTGGCGACCAAGTTCTGTCTTCCCTATAGACATCCTCCATTGTGTTGTGTGGCACTACCACCATGTTAAATGTGATAGATTCAGACCAGATCTAGCAGCACGAAACTGGGCAGATATGAGGCGCAGTGGGCCATCAGTAGTAGCAGAATTTTATTCCACCACAATCTGTAATATCATAGCCTGGCATATCCCTCACTCTACCATTAACATCAAGCCAGGTGACCAAACATGGTTCAATAAGGAGGAGCAGCACCAGGTGAACCATAAAAATGAGGTGACAAACTGGGGAAAGTGCAACCCAGGACGATATGGATACTGAAGCAGCATGCTACAGACAAAGCTAAGCGATCCCACAAACAACGTATCAGATCATTTGTGAATGGTGGGGGGGCAATTAAACAACTAATGGGGGGGAGGAAGAGGAGACCCCAAGAACAACCCCATCCACCATGATGGCAGAGCCCAGCATCTGACTGCAAAAACAAGGCTAAAGCGTTTGAAACCATTTTCAGCCAGAAATGCCAAGTGGATGCGCCATCTCGGCTTCCTCCTGAAGTCCCCACCATTACAGAAGCCAGTCTTCAGCCAATTCAATTAAGCTCCATGTGCTATCAAGAAATGGCTGAACACACTGGATACAGTAAAGGCTCCAGCTGTCGTGGTGAGGACTTGTGCTCCAGAACGAGCCGCGTCTCTAGCCAAGCTCTTCCAATATATAATTACAACACCGCCATCCACCCGACAATGTGGAAAATTGCCCAGGTAGGTCCTGTCCCCAAAAAGCAGAACAAATCCAAACTGGCCAATTTCCGGCCCATCGGTCAACTCTCAATCATTAGCAAAGTGACATCAACAGTGCTATCAAGCGGCACTTACCAAATATATGCTCACCGATGCTTAGGTTGGGTTCTGCCAGGACCACTCGGCTCTAGACAGTAAAACTGAAGTCCGTTGGAATCATGGGGGAAATTCTCAACTGGCTGGAGTCATACCTAGTAAATAGGAAGGTGGTTGTTGGCCAATCATCTCAGCCCCAAGACATGGCTGCAGGAGCTCTTCAGGGCAGTGTCCTAGGCCCAACCAGCTTCAGCTGCTTCATCAATGACCTTCCCTCCATCATAAGCTCAAAAGTGGGGAAGTTCGTTGATGACTGCGCAGTGTTCAGCGCTATTCAGAACTCCTCAGATAATGATGCTGTTCATGCGCTCATGCTTCAAGACCTGGACGATACTCAGGCTTGGACTGATAAGTGGCAGGTAACATTCGCACCACACAAGTGCCAGGCACTGACCATCGCCAACAAGGGAGAGTCTAAACACTGCCCCTTGACATTCAACGGCATTACCATCACCGAATCCCTCACCATCAGCATCCTGGGGATCACCATTGACCAGAAATTTAGCTGGACCAGCCATATAAATACTGTGGCTACAAGAGCAGATCAGAGGCTGGGTATTCTGTGGCAAGTGTCTCACCTCCTGACTCCCGAAAGCCTTTCCACCATCTACAAGGCACAAGTCAGGCGTGTGATGGAATACTCTCCACTTGCCTGGATGAGTGTAATTCCAACAACACGCAAGAAGCTCAACACCATCAAGGAAAAAGCAGCTCGCTTGACTGGCACCCCTTCCATCACCTTAACCGTTCACTGACTCCGCCACCGGCTCACTGTGTCTGCCGTCTGTGCCATCTACAAGATGCAATGCAGCAACTCGCCAAGGCTTCTTCGACAGCACCTCCCAAACCCACGACCTCTACCAGCTCGAAGGACAAGAGCAGCAGGCAAATGGGAACACCACCACCTCCAAGTTCCCCTTCAAGTCACACACCATCCTGACTTGGAAATATATTGCATTTCCTTCATCATCGCTGGGTCAAAATCCTGGAACTCCCTCCCTAACAGCACTGTGGGAGTACCATCACCACATGGACTGCAGCGGTTCAATAAGGCAGCTCATCATCATCACCACCTTCTCGAGGCCAGTTAGAGATGGGCAATAAATTCTGGCCTTGCCAGCAATGCCCACACACCAGGAATGAAAAAAAAACCTTATATAGTCTATAATGTTTACATTCTGCATTTAATTGTTCATTTATTGTTTTTGATCTGAGCTAGATTAACCAATTTGTATATAGAAAACCCAATTATAAATCAGAAGGATCCAAGGGGATGGATGGGAGGAATCATTGGAAGAACAAGGGTCCTACTAGGGTGATTTCTTAATGGACTGATCTGTTGTCCACCTATTTGGTGTGCAGTCCCTGTTCAGGTGAACACCCCCTCCGACATTAGTTACACCATGGGGGGATATAGGGGCAAAGGGAGTTGGGGGCCTTATTTCACAAATCATAGTAGCAACACAGGTCATAAAACATGCAACGCTCTGGGGTTAATTTCTAGAATAGTATTGAAAAGCAGAAATGTTATATCAAACGTATAGTACCACTGTCGGAGGTGGCACCTTTCGGATGAGACGTTAAACAGAGGCCCCGTCTGCTCTCTCAGGTGGATGTAAAAGATCCTATGGCGCTATTTCAAAGAAGAGCAGTGGAGTTATCTCTGGTGTCCTGGCCAACATTTAACACTCAATCAACATCACTAAAATAAAGATTATCTGCTCATTATCTAGACAGAGTAGACAGAGAGAAACTGTTCCTATTGGCAGAAGGGTCCCAGAACCAGAGGGAACAGATTTACGGTAACTGGCAGAAGATCCAAAGGCGACGTGAGGAAAAACTTTTTTACGCAGCGAGTGGTTATGATCTGGAATGCACTGCCTGAGAGTGTGATGGCGGCAGATTAAATCATAGCTTTCAAAAGGGAACTGGTTATATACCTGAAGGAAAAAAAATGCAGGGCTATGGGTCGTGTCTGACTAACTTGATTGAATTTTTTGAGGAGTTAACAAGGAGGGTCGATGAGGGTAGTGCGTTTGATGTAGTCTTTCTGGATTTTAGCAAGGCTTTTGATAATGTCCCGCATGGCAGACTTGTCATGAAAGTATAAGCCCATGGGATCCAAGGCAAAGTGGCTAGTTGGACCCAAAATTGGCTCAGAGCTGGAAACAAAGGGTAATGGTTGAAGGGTGTTTCCAGTGGGGTTCCGCAGGGTTCAGTACTGGGTCCTTTGCTTTTTGTGGTATGTATCAATGATTTGGACTTGAATGTAGGAAGTATGATTAAGAAGTTTGCAGATGATACCAAAATTGGCCATGAGGTTGATAATGAAGAAGCTAGCTGTAGACTGCAGGAAGATATCAATGGACTGGTCAGGTGGGCAGAACAGTGGCAAATGGAATTCAGTCCGGAGAAGTGTGAGGTAATGCATTTGGGGAGGACTACCAAGGCAAGGGGATACACATTGGGCCAGTAATTCCGGTCCCAACGCGTGAGTACCGATGGGGTACTCAGGCGTGGGCCCGTTGGAAGTGCCGGATTTCAGCATGCACAGCGCATGCGCGGGAAACCGACATTTCCTCCAAGGGGTTCCTCCTTTTTGACTGGTTTGCCCGTGTGTAAGGGCCCCAACATTTTAGAAATGTAAAAAGGAGACGTAAGGATTTGATTCTTTAAGGTAAGTGGTCTATTATTTAAAATTATAACATTTTTTCCACAGCGTTATTGTTTTTAAGGACTTTACAGTAAGGTCAGTGTATTTATAGACCCGATTTCTTAAAAAATTCTTTTTTCAAAAATTTGATTAATTGCTCAAAATAGTTTTCTTTAAGCAATTTATAGTTCATTTAATTGGTGTGATGTTTTTTAAAATGTTATTTAAAGTTTAAGTGTTGTTTTGGGTGCCCGTACTTTTCATGAGTTTGACAGTTCTTACTATCAAACTCATGAATTAAGTTTTCCCTCCCCTGATTGGCTGCCCAGTGCTCACCTGATCCCAGCCGGCACATCGCACTAACTACGCCGCTGGATCAGGCAAGCACAGCGCGCCGACAGCTGAACCGGGCCAGTGACAGGAATTCCAAGCAGACCCAGGCTTCAGCTGTCGGCATGCCGGGTAAGTGCACATCGGGGGCTTGCACGCGCGGCAAGCTCCCGAACCTAATTTCTGGGCCACTAAATGGTAGCACACTGAAAAGTGCAGAAGATAAGAGGAACCTTGGAGTGCATGTCCACAGATCCCTGAAGGTAGCAGGACAGGTAGATAAGATAAGGTGGTTAAGATGGCATACGGGATACTTCCCTTTGTTGCCGAGGCATCTATCTATCTATCTATACATATAAAAGGATCGTGGTGTCTGTCTGTCTGTGTGTCTGTCTGTCTGTGTGTATGTTATGTCCGGGCATCACTCAAAAGTTATAGAGCGTACCTACACATATGTTAAAACAAAAGAAAGCTTATGACTAGGGGAGTGTCATAGGCCTATCTACTTTTTGGTCAGACAGAAATTGTTCGGACAGTATTCAAAAAACTTTCAAAAAATGGACAAAATCCGCTCATTAGCAGTTGACCAATCCTACCGCTCGTTAGCGTTGAGTGACGTGATGGATGACCAATCCTACGGGGACACGGGGGACGTTTCATGGTGTTTGTGGGCGGGGCCTCATCCATCAAACTGCCGAGCGGGAGCTGAGCTGAGGTGAGTGGCGGCCATTAAAGACCGACCGGGCATAAAGCTAAAAAAATGGTAATGGAGGTGAGGAAATTGTTGATTCATTAGTATTGATTCAGGAATTTCCCTCTCTTTCTCTCTCCTTCCCCCCCTCTCTCTCTCTCTCTCTCTCCCGAAGCGGGAGCTCAGCTGAGGTGAGTCACGGCCCGAGAGCCAGGCCGGGCCTGAAGCGCTAGGCCACGTACGGTCACCGCGGCCTGCCTCTAAGTCCTTCCCTCCCTCTCTCTCTCTCTCCTTCCCCCCTCTCTCTCTCTTTCTCTCTCTCCTTCCCCCCTCTCTCTCTCTCCTTCCCCCCCTCTCTCTCTCTCCTTCCACCCCTCTCTCTCTCTCTCTCCTTCCCCCTCTCTCTCCTTCCCCCTCTCTCACTCCTTCCCCCCTCTCTCTTTCCCCCTCTCTCTCTCTCCTTTCCCCCTCTCTCTCCTTCCCCCCCTCTCTCTCTCTCTCTCTCTCTCCTTCCCACCTCTCTCTCTCTCTCCTTCCCCCCTCTCTCTCCTTCCCCCCTCTCTCTCTCTCCTTCCCCCTCTCTCTCCTTGCCCCCTCTCTCTCTCTCCTTCTCTCTCTCTCTCTCTCTCTCTCTCTCTCTCTCTCTCCTTCCCCCTCTCTCTCCCTCTCTCTCTCTCCTTCCCTCTCTCTCTCCTCTCTCTCCTTCCCACTCTCTCCCTCCCCTTCCCTCTCTCCTCTCTCTCTCTCCTTCCCGCCCCCCCTCTCTCTCTCCTTCCCCCTCTCCCCCTCTCTCCTTTCCCCCTCTCTCTCCCCTTTCCCCCTCTCTCTCTCTCATTCCCCCCTCTCTCTCTCCTTCCCTCTCTCTCTCTCCTTCCCTCTCTCTCTCTCTCTCTCTCCTTCCCTCTCTCTCTCTCTCTCTCTCTCTCTCTCTCACTCCTTCCCTCTCTCTCTCTCTCTCTCACTCCTTCCCTCTCTCTCTCTTCTCTCTGCTTCCCTCTCTCTTCTCTCTCCCCTCTCTCCTTCTCTCTCTCTCATCTCTCTCTCTCTCTCCTTCCCTCTCTCCTCTCTCCTTCCCTCCCTCTCTCTCTCCTTCCCTCTCTCTCTCTCTCTCCTTCCCCCTCTCTCTCTCCCTCCCCTCTCTCCTCTTTCTCTCTCTCCTTCCCTCCCTCTCTCTCTCTCTCCCTCCCCTTCCCTCTCCTTTCCCCCTCTCTCTCTCTTTCCCCCCTCTCTCTCTCTCTCCTCCCCACCTCTCTCTTGCTCTCTCCTTCCCCCCGCTCTCTCTCTCTCTCCTTCCCCCTCACTCTCTCTCTCTCCTTCCCCGTCTCTCTCTCTCTCCTTCCCTCTCTCTCTCTCTCCTTCCCCCTCTCTCTCTCTCTCTCTCTCTCTCTCTCCATCCCTCTCTCTCTCTCTTCTCTCTCTCCTTCCCTCTCTTCTCTCTCCTTCCCTCTCTTCTCTCTCCTTCCCTCTCTCTCTCTCCTTCCCTCTCTCTCTCTCCTTCCCTCTCTCTCTCTCCTTCCCTCTCTCTCTCTCTCCTTCCCTCTCTCTCTTTCCCTCTCTCTCTCTCTTTCCTTCTCTCTCTCTCTCTCTCCTGCCCCCCTCTCTCTCTCTCTCTCTCCTTCCCCCTCTCTCTCTCATTCCCACTCTCTCTCTCTCTCTCTCTATCCTTCCCCCCCTCTCTCTCTCTCTCTCTCTCTCTCTCCCTCTCTCCCGAAGCGGGAGCTCAGCTGAGGTGAGTCACGGCCCGAGAGCCAGGCCGGGCCTGAAGCGCTAGGCCACGCACGGTCACCGCGGCCTGCCTCTAAGTCCTTCCCTCCCTCTCTCTCTCTCTCCTTCACCCCTCTCTCTCTCTCTCTCTCCTTCCTCTCTCTCTCCTCCCCCCCTCTCTCTCTCTCTCTCTCCTCCCCCCTCTCTCTCTCTCTCTCCTCCCCCCCTCCCTCTCTCTCCTTCCCCCTCTTTCTCTCTCTCCATCCCCCCTATCTCTCTCTCTCCTTCCCTCTCTCTCTCTCTCCTTCCCCATCTCTCTCTCTCTCCTTCCCCCCTCTGTCTCTCTCCTTCCCCCTCTCTCTCCCACCCCCCTCTCTCTCTCTCTCTTTCTCTCCCCTTCCCCCTCTCTCTCCTTTCCCCCTCTCTCTCTCTCTCTCTTCTCTCTCTCCTTCCCCCCTCTCTCTCCCTCCCCTTCCCTCTCTCCTCTCTCTCTCTCCTTCCCTCCCTCTCTCTCTCTCTCTCTCCTTCCCCCTCTCTCTCTCTCCTTCCCCCCTCTCTCTCTCTCTCTCTCCTTCCCCCCTCTCTCTCTCTCCTTCCCTCTCTCTCTTTCCCTCTCTCTCTCTCTTTCCCTCTCTCTCTCTCCTGCCTCTCTCTCTCTCTCTCTCTCTCTCTCTCTCTCCTTCCCCCTCTCTCTCTCATTCCCACTCTCTCTCTCTCTCTCTCTCTCTCTCCTTTCCCCTCTCTCACTCTCCTTCCCACTCTTTCTCTCCTTCCCCCACACAGACAGACAGATGGAAAGACAGACAGGCTCATTGATATATATAGATAAAAAACTATTTCTACTTTTTTCATAAAAACATGCCCTCAAAAAACCCTCGGCACCGCCGGGCACTCCAGCTAGTAGAACATAAGAGCAGGCAGGTTATGCTTGAACTGTATAAAACACTGGTTAGGCTGCAGGTAGAATACTGTGTGCAGTTCTGGCCAGCACATTACAGGAAGGATGTGATAGAGAGGGTGCAGAGGAGATTTACGAGTATGTTGCCTGGCTGGGGAACTTTAGCTATGAGGAAAGATTGGATAGGCTGGGGTTGTTTTCTTTGGAACAGAGGAGGCTGAGGGGAGACAAAATTGAGGTGTACAACATTATGAGGGGCCAAGATAGTGTGGACAGGAAGTTCCTATTTCCATTAGCAGAAGGGTCAATAACCATGGGACATAGATTTAAAGTAATTGGTCTGAGGTTTAGAGGGGATTTGAGGCAAAAAAAATTCACCCAGAGAGTGCTGGGTGTTTGGAACTCACTGCCTGAAAGGATGTTAGAGGCAAAGAGCCTCATCACATTGAAAAAGTACATGGATCTGCACTTGAAGTGCCATAACCTACAGGGCTACGGACCAAGTGCTGGAAAGTGGGATTAGGCTGGATAGCGCTTTGTCGGCCGGCATGGACAAGAGGGACAAATGGCCTCCTTATATTCTATAAATTTCTATAATTCTATGAAAGGGCGGGGGAGTGGGACTGCTCTTGGAGAAAGCCCTCATGGGCTTGACGAGCTGAATGTGCTGTGCTGCAACCATTCTATGTTTCTATGATCACATTGCTGTTTGTGGGAGCGTGCTGTGCGCAAATTGGCTGCCGCGTTTCCTACATTACAATAGTGACTACACTTCAGAAAGTAGTTCATTGGCTGTAAATTGCTTTGGGATGTCCCGGTGGTCATGAAAGGCGCAATATAAATGCATGTCTTTTAATTTTCTTGGTTAGACCACAGTAGGTGTATGGTGCGCAGTTCTGTTCTCGATTACGAA
Organism: Somniosus microcephalus; assembly: GCF_052327205.1. Lineage (NCBI taxonomy): Eukaryota > Metazoa > Chordata > Chondrichthyes > Squaliformes > Somniosidae > Somniosus > Somniosus microcephalus. The sequence continues at coordinate 69,510 of NC_140989.1, read as the reverse complement.
AAGGATATAGAGGCACTGGAGAAGGTGCAAAAGATTTCCAAGAATACCAGAATGGAACAGCTTTTACTATCGAGGAAATAGGCTGGGGCTCTTTTCTCTGGAGGGTAACTTCCTAGAGGCTTTATGAAGAGTTTCAATGGGGTAGACAGATGTTTCCACTTGTGGGGAAAGAAGTGGGAGTTTGTGTAGTTTAGCTGTGACGTCTGCAAATAATTGCTGTTTATAAAAGGCAATTTTGACGTCAAGAATGGTTCAAGTTTAGTTATGGGAATTTTTTTGCGGGGGGGCAGGTTTAAGGAAGAAGTAGAAATATGATTAATTCCTATATATTACATGTGTTTCATTCCGTTTTAATCAACCAATAACATCTGGTGTATCCCAAATGTCTATCAATCCAAGTCATAGAGCAAAGTTAAAGGACACATTGCTTACCGTCAATAACTTGCATTTATATAGAAGCTATAACATAGGAAAACGGCCCAAGGTGCTTCACAGGAGCATTTACAGAATTTGACACTGAACCCCAAAAGTAGATATTAGGACAAGTGAACAAATTCTTCAGAGGTAGGTTTTAAGGAGTAGAGAGGGATCGAGATCGAGCACGAGAGAAATGGAGAGAGAGAGAGAGAGAGAGAGAGAGATCCAGAGCGAGAGAGAGTGTGTGAGATCGAGAGTGAGAGAGAGAGTGAGTGAGAATCAGAGAGAGAGTGAGAGAGTGAGAATGATAGAGAGAGAGAGTGAGAGAGAGACTGAGATCACATGGACTGAAATGAAATGGCTGGACACTGATATCTACGATGATGGTGACCTCGAGAGGAGTCCAGGTGCGATCATCCACTTGGCACATTTGACTGAAGACATTTGCCAACATCTCAACTTGTCTCCAGCATTCACTGCTGGGCTCCACCATGGCTGAGGATGGTGATGTTTGAGAGGTTCTCCTCCTGTTAGCTGCTTGGTTGTCCACATAGCTGTGTCCACACCTTGCTGCTTTAGGTGTTCAGCAGGCAGGTATTTATATATACATGTAATATATGCATAGATTTTACATATCTGGATGAGTTAGGACATTCAACATTCCTACATTACTGCAGTGACTACACTCCAAAACTACTTCATTGGCTGTAAAGTGCTTTGGGATATCCTGAGGTCATGAAAGGCACCGTAGAATGATAGCTACACTAGGCTGGTACCTCATTCTCTGCTACTCCTGGCTCACTCTTCTACACTTGCACTGAAGCAGGTATAGTCTCCTGGCTTGTTGGTGATCAAGCAGTGAGAGCCATCAGGTTACATATTGTGGTGGGATACAATTCTGCTGCTGCTGATGCTCCGCAGCATCTCATGATGTCATGACCTTCGTCTGTCTCCCTTAGCCTGGTTGTAGTGCCACACTACACGATGGAGAGTGATGCAGCCATTATATATCAGCCTACATTAGATGGTCAAATGCTGCAGGGAGACTCCAGGCCACAACTACTGATTATGGAGCAGAGAAAGTGAGTGCAATGGGCCCGAGGGTCAGTTGCTGAGATGTTACTTGGAGCAGGAATGGAAGACTAACCCTTGAGAACCAGCGGAGGCAGGCTGACAGATAGAGCTTATCAAAAATGCAAACTACTGTTAGATCCGTGTATCTTGATGTTGTGTCCTTCAATAATTAGACAAGAGACTGTAGGGAACGATCAACAGGTGTTTACTAGATGAGGGTTACTCTAAAACTAACAATACAGATCCCTACTCAGGGTTTATATACAGGTGTGGTCACTGCTGGTACTACAGTATACAGGAGCTTTAAAAAGTAGCTCTCCCCCTTAAAGGTACATACATTACAATTCCTCCCCTTTTAGATTAACAGTACAATAACACTCATTTAACAATTAAATATCAAACTAATTACAATTAACACTTTTAACATGCAACATTAACTCAAAATAGTCTATTTATAAATTCAGTCTTTGGGGAGGCTTCCTGATCCTTTCTGGATAGTGCCTTTCCTGAGTGTCTTGCTCTTGGTGCGGAGGCGATTCTGGCCCCCTGTCGTCGGTTGGTTCATCCGTTTCCGATGCTACTGTTTCTGGGGTAGATGCTACCTGTATGTCGGGTTCATCACCAGGTACGTATAGGCGAGACATGGGGTTGACTCATTCCTGTGACTCTAGGATCTGGTCAACATGGCATCTCACAATGTTCTCCCCAACATCCACTGTGTACATTAGTGGCCCCTGCCGTGTGCATATCGTTCCTGGTCGCCATTTCTCTGTTCGGTAGTCGCGGGCCAAGACTGGTTGCCCTACATTGAAGCTCCTTGTCGGCTTCTCATTGATGTGCTGGAATTGCTTATTTTCAACATCTCTTCGTACATTTGGTCTGAGCAAATCCAGATGAGATCTCAACCTTCGGTTAAAGAACATAATGGCCGGGGCCTGTTTGGTGACTGCATGTATCGCATTTCTGTAGGCTAACAGGAAATTGTCCACCTTATGCTGCAGTGGAATGTCATCATCGCACATGGTCTATACTGCTTTTTTAAAGGTTTGTACGAACCTCTCAGCCAATCCATTTGTGGCTTGGTGATACAGGGTGGATGTGTAATGCCTTACCCCATTCCTTTTCATAAATCTTCGAAACTCTTCGGACACAAACTGTGGTCCGTTATCAGAGCAAATCTGCTCTGGCAAGCCTTTCCTGGCAAAAATGGTCCGTAGGACTGCAATAGTTTTCTCCGTGGTGGTGGAGGACATTTTGATCACCTCAGGCCATTTCGAGTGCGCATCCATGGCTATTAAAAACATTGAGTCCATGAATAGACCAGCAAAATCAATATGCACCCGTTGCCATGGAGATGAGGGCCACTCCCATGGGTGAAGAGGGGCATGTGGTGGTGCATTTTGGGCCTTCTGGCATCCTGAGCAGCTCTTTGTCAGGCCCTCGATTTGCTGATCGATCCCTGGCCACCACACATAAGCCCTAGGAAGGCTTTTCATTTTCACCCCTCCCAGATGACCTTCGTGAAGCTCATTGAGCACTCTCTCCCTTAACTTGGGTGGAATTACCACTCGGGATCCACACATCAAGGTCCCCTGGCATACCGACAGCTGTTCTCTTCTGGATGAGAATGCTGGCAACAGTGAGTCGCCATGTGCTGGCCATCCCTTCACCGTCAAATCATATACCCGAGACAGTGTCGGGTCATTTCGGGTCTCCTTCTCTATACCAGCATTAGTTACTGGCAAGCATTCAATTATAGTCGAATGAAATATTTCGACAGGAATCCACTGCTGGTGCTTCCTCCGCAGTAGGCACTGGCAGGTGTGATAGCCCATCAGCGTTTCCATGCTGTTTCAAGCCCTTATACTCGATTTCATATTGGTGAGCCCCTAGAAAACGGGACCATCTTTGTAGCCGTTGCGCAGTCATCACTGGAACGCCCTTCTTTGGATTAAAGATGGAGACAAGTGGTTGGTGGTCAGTCAGCAAGGTAAATCTCTGCCCGTGCAGATAGTGTTTGAACTTTTTCACACCCCACACTAGGCTGAGGGCCTCCCTGTCAATCTGGGCGTAGTTACGCTCGGCTGAGGTTAGTGACCGAGACGCAAAGGCTACTGGTCTCTCTGAGCCGTCTGGGAATTTGTGCGACAGCACCGCTCCAATGCCATAGGGTGATGCATCACACACCAACCGAATTGGTAGTGCTGGGTTGAAATGAGCAAACAGCTCTTTTGATGTGCTCAATGCTTTGCTCTTCTGGAAAGCTCATTTACATTCGTCACTCCACTTCCTATAGTACCCCCGTTTTCAGTAGGCTGTTCAGTGGGTGTAGTACGTGGGTGTAGTACGGTAGACAAATTCGACAAGAACTTATGGTAGTAGTTCACCAGCCCGAGGAACGACCTCAGTTGTGACACATTTTCCGGTGTTGGAGCCTTGACTACTGCCTCAATCTTTTCAGCGGACTTATGTAACCCCTCTTTATCAATAATGTGGCCACAATACGAGATCTGCTTCTGGAAAAACTCGCATTTGTGGCGATTAGCTCAGAGCCCATATTCCTTCAATCTAGTGAGCACATGCTCCAGGTTGGCGAGGTGATCATTGTCATTTTCGCCCGTGACCAGGATGTCGTCCAAATAACACTGGGTCCCTGGAATACCTTGCAGGACTTGATCCATTGCCCTTTGCCAAATAGCCGGAGCTGATGCTACCCCGAACACCAGCCGGTTGTATTGGTAGAGACCTTTATGAGTGTTGATCGTGACGTACTCTTTCGAGGCTTCTTCTACCTCCATTTGCAGGTACGCCTGGGCCAAATCAATCTTAGTGAAGCGTTTCCCTCCAGATTGCGAGGCGAAAATATCTTCAATCCGCGGAAGCGGATTTTGTACAGTGTTAAGGACTGGGTTCACTGTCACCTTAAAGTCCCCACAGATGCGAACCTTCTTTGGTTCCCCTGGCGTATTACTCAACGACCTCTTCATTACAGGAACGATGGGTGTAGCCCACTCGCTCCAGTCCACTTTGGACAGTACTCCTGAACGTTCCAAACCTTCCAGCTCTGCTTTGATGGCTGGGCAGATCGCATAAGGTACCGGTCTGGCCTTAAAAACTTTGGGCTTGCATTTTCCTCTATTTTGATCGTCGCTGTTATGCCTTTTAGTGTTCTGAGTCCCTGCTGGAACACTTCTTGTGCGTCAGTTAGCATTATGACAGTCATCCAGGTGTGACGTTGTCATCCTTTTTGGCATCTAGTCAGTGCTTGTATGGAATGCCAATCTAGCTGTATATTCCGGATCCATTCACGTCCTAGTAGGGGTGGTCCTCCATCTGGCAATACATATAGGTCCATTTTTGGTGTTTCCTTGCCGTTATATATAACGTTCACTGTTATTTTTCCTTTGGGGTAGACTTTTTGCCCCGTGTACGTCTTCAAGACAATCTTTGTATCTCTCAAAGGTATATGTGAGAATAGCCGCTTGTAGTCCCTTCGGTTTATGACTGTTAGGGCTGATCCTGTGTCCAATTCCATTTTCACTTGGACTCCTGCTATCTTGAGCATGACCCAGATAGTTTGGTGATCCTCCGTTTTGATCACATTATGTAGTTTCAGACAACCCAGCTCCTTGCTTCCGGAATGTGTATCACTTTTCTGTTCGTCTGAACTACTCTCCGTCACCTTATGTACCTTCTTGTACTTCTCCTGTGGAGATTTCTTGCTGCTGGTTTTCTTTCCCGACCTGCAGACTCTTGCTATGTGTCCTACTTTTCCACACTGTCTGCACACTTTGTCCTTGAACCAGCAATCCTTATGTTCGTGTGTTGGTCTGCCGCAGCGATAGCACTTCACTGTTCCGTATGACATTTCATTTGTGCCATATTCTTGCGGTCTCCGTTGTATCTCTGCCGCGCCCCGTGCTGCTGCTTCATGTGATACTGCAATGCTGAAAGCCTTGTCCAGCATAAGATCCTTTTCTGATAGAAGCCGTTTCTGGGTTCCTTCACTTTGAAGCCCACACACAAACTTGTCCCTTAAAGTATCTGCTAGTCCCGTTCCAAACTGGCAGTGTTTCGATAGCATGGGCATTTCCGTTAAATACTCAGCATTACTTTCATCTTTATGCTGGTTCCTTTTGTGAAACTTAAATCTTTCTGCTATCAGCAGCGTTGTGGGGTTTAAGTGGTCCTGTAGGATTAACACTATGCTTTCAAAATCCTTTTCTACTGGCTTCTCTGGGGTTACTAGGTTTCGTAGTAAGCCATACGTTTGTGCACCCATTGAGTTCAGCAATACCAGTGCTTTCTTGTCATCTGGCACTTCATTCGCCTTGCAGTATACTTCTATGCGTTCGACATATGTCATCCAATCTTCGACTTCATTGTCGAACGCTGTGATACTGCCACTCTTTGGCATTTTTGGGTGTGGTTAGACTGGCTTAAAATGGCGTCTCCCGCGCTTCTGCCAACGCTGCTCTCGGCGGTCCTCGTGGCAAATAATGATGCCCTGTGGGTTTCGTGCGCTGCTCCTGCGCTGCTGCCAATGCCGCTCTCTGCGGTCCTCGTGGCAATGGCAGCGCCTCGCATTTTCCTGCGTGCCTCTCTCCCCCATTGACGCTGCTCGTCCCTTGAACACCGGCTGCACTCTGCTCGCTCTCGTCTCTCTCCCCGTTGACGCCGCTCAGTCCTGAACACCGGCTGCGCCCTGTGCGCTCTGCCCTCTCTCTCTCCCCCGTCGACGCTGCTCAGCCTTTTTCTGTGCCGCTCGGTCGGCTCTAGCCGCCGCTGTCCGGGAAGTGTCTGCGCAGAACCTGTTGCCAGCCCGTTTCGCTGGACCACCGTGACTGGAAAGCCAAGCCTGGCTCTCGACAGCCTCCCCTGCGATGCTCAAATCTCCGCTGGTTGACTGGGCGGTTGCCCGTGGTCGATGCCCGTGCTTCTGGACTCGACCTCCTTCCACTGTTCTCCAGGAGCGAATCCCTGGGAGGTGATGCAGAGTTACAGGTGGGTTCGAATCTGCATCATCGCCAATGTTATACCCATGTATCTTAATGTTGTGTCCTTCAATAATCAGACAACAGACTGCAGGGAACGATCAGCAGGTGTTTACTGAATGAGGGTTCAAACTGCAACTGACTGTACAGATCACTACTCAGGGTTTATATACAGGTGTGGTCACTGCTGGTTCTACAGGATACAGGAGCTGTAAAAAGTAGTTCTCCCCCTTAAAGGTACATACATTACACCATCCAGGACAAAGCAGCTCACTTAATTGGCGCTCCATCCACCATCTTAACTGTTTACTGCCTTCACCATTGGTGCACCGTGGCTGCAGTGTGTACCATCTACAAGATGCACTGCAGCATCACGCCAAGGCTTCTTTGACAGCACCTCCCAAACCCACGACCTCTACCACCTCGAAGGACAAGAGCAGCAGGCACATGGGAACACCACCACTTCCAAGTTCCCCTTCAAGTCAAACACCATCCTGACTTGGAAATACATTGCATTTCCTTCATCATCGCTGGGTCAAAATCCTGGTACTCCCTCCCTAACAGCACTGTAGGAGTACCTTCACCACACGAACTGCAGCGGTTCAAGAAGGTGGCTGATCATCATCACCACCTTCTCAAGGGCAGTTAGGGATGGGCAATAAATTCTGGCCTTGCCAGCAATGCCCACACCCCAGGAATGAAAAAAAACCTTGTGCATTCTATAATGTTTACATTCTGCATTTAATTGTTGATTTATTGTTTTTGATCTGAGCTATATTAACCAATTTGTATATACAAAGACCAGGCATACATCAGAAGGATCCAAGGGATGGATGGAAGGAATCATTGGAAGAACAAAGGTCCTACTGAGGTGATTTCTCATTGGACTGATCTTTTGTCCACCTATTTGGTGTCTAGTCCCTGTTCAGGTGAACACCCCCTCCCACATTAGTTACACCATGGGGGATATAGGGGCAAAGTGTGTTGGGGGCCTTATTTCACAAATCATACCAGCAACACAGGTTAATAAAGTCATAAAACATGCAACGCTCTGGGGTAAATTCATAGAATAGAATTGAAAAGCAGAAATGTTACGTCAATCGTATAGTACCACTGTCGGAGGTGGCAAGTTTCGGAAGAGACGTTAAACCGAGGCCCCGTCTGCTCTCTCAGGTGGACGTAAAAGATCCCATGGGCACTATTTCAAAGAAGATTATCTGCTCATTATCTAGACAGAGTAGATAGAGAGAAACTGTTCCCATTGGCGGAAGGGTCGAGAACAAGTGGACACAGATTTAAGGTAATGTAGGGAGGCATCTTTTACCTGGTTTACGGTAATTTACCTTCCTTCACCTGGTTTACGGTAATTTACCTGGTCAAGCAGCTTTTTGCTGCTGCACTCTGACCAATCCCAAACAGCGGTTACAAATCGCTAAACCCACCCTTCCAGTTCTGACTGGAGGAACTTATAATTAATGATATATTAAAAATGGACAAATGATCTGGATGTAAGAAAGTCAAACTTTATTAACTAAAGAAAACAACACCACACGATCAAAGCAATAAAGAAACTACACCACACGATCAATGTAAAATTGCTTAACAGGGGAAGGCAGATGGCAAAAACGAGGGATAAATGGCTACAATGTAAGTCTTACAATCTTAGCAATTTCCCTTAAATTACCAGCCCTCCAACTCCTTACTAGATTGCCTTGCTGAGGAGTCAGAAACCTGCTGACCTGTGGTCCAAAGAGAGAGAAGAGCTCACCTGCAGGTCCAAGGAAAATAAGAGAGAGATATGCTTCTGAGAAGCTATCTTTATATCCTGGGAGCTCCTGCTGTCTTGGCGCTGAAAAGGTCTGTGTGCAAATTCGCGCCGAAAAGTTCAAATACACAAGAGAAAGGCCATGAACTTCCTCCATTCATACATGAGACATCACGTAGTAGAGTCAATTTCAGTGAATGGATGTGTGTAATCAACCCAATTGTGCATGCTGTCCGATGATTGGCTGATTGAAACGAGCTATTTCCCAGTGGCCAAACTGCTCCCATTGTCTGGAATGGGTGATTCAAACCCATTCAGTTTAAACTGTTCCCTTCCTCAGTTTGAGTGTCCTTTTCAAAAGTCTGGGCTGAGCCTTCGAACCATCTCCATTCACCCTGATGGGGTTTGAATGGGGCTATTTTACTATGTAAACAGAAACCCATTCATTGTGGTCACTCGAAACCGCAGCCTCAAGTGGTTTAATCCCTTATGTCAACAAGGTAGCAGTTTCCTGTAAACAAACATCGATTGTCTCTGAAGGGAAGGGAAACTCCCTTTTTTTGATTGACAGAATTTGACTGCCATTGCCTCCCCTTGTCTGTGAATGGCTTTGAATGGAGTTGATTTACTGTGTAAACAGCTTGGGAGGCTATAGTAAACAAAGCCATTTCCTGTGGACAGCTTTAAGTGGTTTGATCAGTTTCTGTAAACACATCGATTGTATTGGCAGGGTGGGGGAACTCCCCCCTATGCCCACCCCCTGACCGGACCCGCCCATGCTACAGGGTGACTGACAGCCCGGCTCCATTCAAATGCTAACAGAAACCCCCCTTTGATTGGCAGGTCTTTCTCACAGACACACTTACAAGCTGCTATTGTCTCCTGCCATGTGGTCCGACAGCCATTTTAAGCCCTGGAATATTAAAACAGTCCAAAACTCCATCTTTTAATAAAATGATTTTCCTCTCAAAGTGTGCGATTTTCACAGTTCTTTGATTCCAGTGTCCAAGTGCCGCTCTGCCTACGAGCTTTTCAATGCAGCCTTTTTGCAGTTCTGGGTATGTTTTAAAGCATTGTCCAACCCAGAGACAATTTAAATCATACAATTCCTCGTATTAATGTTTCCCGATCTTCGGGGCTGAGGGGATTTTTGCGAACCCCTACAGTAATTGGCAGAAGATCCAAAGGCAACATGAGGAAAAAAGTTTTTAGGCAGCGTGTGGTTATGATCTGGAATGCACTGCCTGAGAGTGTGGTGGAGGCAGATTCAATCGTGGCTTTCAAAAGGGAACTGGATAAGTAGCTGTAGGAAAATAAATTTGCAGGGCTTGGGTCATGTCTCTCTAAGCTGAGTGAATTTTTGGAGGAGGTAACAAGGTGGTTCGATGAGGGTAGTGCGTTTGATGTAGTCTTTCTGGATGTTAGCAAGGGTTTTGATAACGACCCACATGGCAGACTGGTCATGAAAGTAAAAGCCCATGGGATCCGAGGCAAAGTGACAAGTTAGACCTAAAATTGGCTCAGAGGCAGGAAACAAAGGGTAATGGTCGAAGGGTGTTTTTATGACTGGAAGGCTGTGTCCAGTGGGGATCCGCAGGGCTCAGCACTGGGTCCTTTGCTTTTTGTGGTATATATCAATGATTTGGGCTTGAATGTAGGAAGTATGATTAATAAGTTTGCGGATGATACCAAAACTGGCCGTGAGGTTGAAAATGAAGAAGAAAGCTGTAGACTGCAGGAAGATATCAATGGACTGGTCGGTGGGCAGAACAGTGGCAAATGGAATTCAATCCAGAGAAGTGTGAGGTAATGCATTTGGGAGGGCTAACACGGCAAGGGAATATACACTAAATGGTAGGACACTGAGAAGTGCAGGGGATCAGAGGGACCTTGGAGTGCATGTCCACAGATCCCTGAAGGTAGCACGACAGGTAGATAAGATAAGGTGGTTAAGAAGGTATACAGGATACTTGCCATTATGAGCTGAGGAATAGAATATAAGAGCAGGGAGGTTATGCTTGAACTGTATAAAACATTAGTTCGGCCACAGCTAGAGTACTGCGTGCAGTTCTATTCACCACATTATAGGAAGGATGTGATTGCACTAGAGGAGGTGCAGAGGAGATTTACAAGGATGTTGCCTGGGCTGGGGAATTTTAGCTATGAGGAAAGATTGGATAGGCTGGGTTTGTTTTCTTTGGAACAGAGGAGGCTGAGGGGAGACATAATTGAGGTGTATAAAATTATGAGGGGCCTAGATAGAGTGGATAGGAAGGCCCTATTTCCCTTAGCAGAGGGGTCAATAACCAGGGGGCACAGATTTAAAGTAATTGATCGGAGGTTTGAGGGGATTTGAGGAGACATTTTTTCATGGGGGCCTGCAATTCACTGCCTGAAAGGGTGGTAGAGGCAGAGACCCTCATCACATTTAAAAAGTACTTGGATAGACACTTGAAATGCCGTAACCGACAAGGCTACGGACTAAGTTCTGGAAAATGGGATTAGCGTGGATTGCTTTTTTCCGGCCGGCACTGACAAGATGGGCCAAATGGCCTCCTTCTGTGCTGTAACCATTCTATGATTGTATGATTAGATTGCTGTTTGTGGGAGCTTGCTGTGCACAAATTGGCTGCCGCCTTTCCTACATTACAACAGTGACTACACTTCAAAAATAATTCATTGGCTGTAAAGTGCGTTGGCACATCCAGTGGCCATGAAAGGCGCTACAGAAATGCAAGCCTTTCTTTTTCTTTGCTTGGTTAGACCACAGTAGGAGTATGGTGCAGAGTTCTGTTCTCGATTACAAAAAGGATATAGAGGCACTGGAGAAAGTGCAAAAGATTTACAAGGATAACAGATCTCAGGAGAAAAGGCCCCAGAGGCTCAGGTAGGCGTACCAATCCCCAATCTCAGGGAAGGAGAGAGGTAAAAAGTATTCGAGGTGTGACGTCACCACAAAACAGGTAGGTGATTGGTTGGAGTATTTCTCTCTCTTTTAAAACTTTAAGTCTGTGGTTTATAGTTTTTAAGGTCTCTGTGGTGTAGCGGGGACAGTTTGTAAACCAGGGCCCTTAAATATATCATTTAACTGTAGTGAAATTGGTTGGATTCATTTAATTTTAATTAATTAGTTAAAGGATAAGTCATGGCAGGACAGCCCAGCCCCGTAGTGTGCTCCTCCTGCTCTATGTGGGAAATCAGGGATGCTTCCTGCGTCCCTGACGACCATGTGTGCGGGAAGTGTGTCCAGCTGCAGCTACTGACAGACCGCATTGCGGCACTGGAGCTGCGGATGGATTCATTTTGGAGCATTCGCGATGCTGAGGACGTCGTGAATATCACATATAGCGAGTTGGTCACACCGCAGGTAAAGGGTGTACAGGCAGGAAGGGAATGGGTGACCAGCAGGCAGAGTAAGAGGCGCAGGCAGGTAGTGCAGGAATCCCCTGCGGCCATCCCCCTCTCCAACAGATATACCACTTTAAATACTGTTGGGGGGGATGACTCATCAGGGGAAGGCAGCAGCAGCCAACTTCCTGGCACCATGGGTGGCTCTGCTGCACAGGCTGGGAGGAAAAAGAGTGGAAGAGCTATAGTGATAGGGGACTCAATTGTAAGGGGAATAGATAGGCGTTTTTGCGTCCGCAATCGAGACTCCAGGATGGTGTGTTGCCTCCCTGGTGCAAGGGTCAAGGATGTCTCGGAGCGGCTGCAGAACATTTTGGAGCGGGAGGACGAACAGCCAGTTGTCGTGGTGCACATAGGCACCAACGATAGAGGTAAAAAACGGGATGAGGTCCTAAAAGCAGAATATAGGGAGTTAGGAGGTAAATTAAAAAATAGGACCTCAAAGGTAGTAATCTCAGGATTGCTACCAGTGCCACATGCTAGTCAGAGTAGAAATAGGAGGATATTTCAAATGAATACATGGCTAGAGGAATGGTGCAAGGGGGAGGGATTCAAATTCCTTGGACATTGGAATCGGTTCTGGGAGAGGTGGGACCAGTACAAACGGGACGGTTTGCACCTGGGCAGGGCCGGGACCGATGTCCTAGGGGCAGTGTTTGCTAGTGCTGTTGGGGAGGGTTTAAACTAAAGTGGCAGAGGGTTGGGAACCTGAGCAGGGAGACAGAGGAAAGGGAATACAAGGAAAAAAGCAAAAGACAGGAAGGAGAAAAACAAAATTAGAAGGCAAAGAACTCAACGGTTTAAATCAAACATGGTCACAGTAAATAATAATTCATGTAGGTCTGAGAGCGTTAAAAAAACAAGCCTGAAGGCTTTGTGTCTTAATGCAAGGAGCTTTCGGAACAAGGTGGATGAATTAGCTGCGCAAATAGAGGTAAACGAATATGATTTGATTGGGATTACAGAAACATGGCTCCAGGATGGCCAAGGCTGGGAACTCAACATCCAGGGGTATTCAATATTTAGGAAGGATAGGCAAAAAAGAAAGGGAGGTGGGGTAGCATTGCTGGTTAAAGAGGGGATTAACACAATTGAAAGGAAGGATATTAACTCTGATGATGCGGAATCTGTATGGGTAGAACTGAGAAATATCAAGGGGCAGAAAACGTTAGTGGGAGTGGTATATAGACCTCCAAACAGTAATACGGAGGTTGGGGATGGCATTAAACGGGAAGTTAGAGACGCGTGCAATAAGGGCACAGCAGTCATCATGGGTGACTTTAATTTACATATAGATTGGGCTAACCAAATTAGTAAAAATACTGTGGAGGAGGAATTCCTAGAATGTTTACGGGATGGTTTTCTGGAACAATATGTCGAGCAACCAACCAGAGATCAGGCCATCTTAGACTGGGTATTATGTAATGAGAGAGGATTAATTAGCAATCTTGTTGTACGAGGCCCCTTGAGTCAGAGCGATCATAATATGATAGAATTCTTCATTAGGATGGAGAATGAAATAGTTGACTCGGCGACTAGGGTCCTGAATTTAAATAAAGGAAACTACGATGGTATAAGCTGCGAATTGGGTAGGATTGATTGGGGAATGTCACTCAAAGTGTTGACGGTGGATAGGCAATGGCAAACATTCAAAGACCGCATGGATGAACTACAGAAGTTGTTCATCCCAGTTTGTGATAAGAATAAAACTAAAAGGGTGACTCAACCGTGGCTAACAAGGGAAATTAGGGATAGCATAAGATCCAAGGAGAGGGCATATAAATTGGCCAGAAAAAGCAGTAAGCCTGAGGATTGGGAGCAGTTTAGGATTCAACAAAGGAGGACAAAGGGATTAATTAAGAAGGGGAAAATAGAATATGAAAGTAAGCTCGCAGGGAACATAAAAACTGACTGTAAGAGCTTTTATAGATATGTGAAGAGAAAAGGATTAGTGAAATCAAGTGTAGGTCCCTTGCAGTCAGAAGCAGGGGAAGTTATAATGGGGAACAAAGAAATGGCAGACCAATTAAATGCATATTTTGGTTCTGTCTTCACATAGGAGGACACAAATAACCTCCCAGAGATGTTGGAGAGCATAGGGTCTGATGAGAGGGAGGAACTGAAAGAAATCAGTATTTGTAGGGAAATGGTGTTGGGGAAATTGATGGGATTGAAGGCCGATAAATCCCCAGAGCCTGATAATCTGCATCCTAGGGTACTTAAGGAAGTGGCCCTAGAAATAGTAGATACATTGCTGATCATCTTCCAAAATTCGCTGGAATCTGGAACTGTACCCATGGATTGGAGGGTAGCTAATGTTACCCCACTATTCAAAAAGGGTGGTAGAGAGAAAGCGGGGAATTACAGACCGGTAAGCCTGACATCGGTAGTGGGGAAAATGCAGGAGTCCATTATAAAGGATGTAATTACTGAGCACTTGGAAAACAGTGACAGGATCGGACAAAGTCAACATGGATTTACAAAAGGTAAATCGTGCTTGACTAATCTACTGGAATTTTTTGAGGATGTAACTGGGAAAATAGATAAGGGAGAACCAGTAGATGTGGTGTATTTGGACTTTCAAAAGGCTTTCGATAAGGTCCCACATAAGAGATTAACGTGTAAAGTTAAGGCACATGGGATTGCGGGCAAGCTATTGACTTGGATAGAGAACTGGTTGGCGGACAGAAAGCAGAGAGTAGGAATTAACGGGTCTTTTTCCGAGTGGCAGGCAGTGACTAGTGGGGTACCGCAGGGATCGGTCCTTGGACCCCAGCTATTCACAATATACATTAATGATCTAGATAAGGGAACTAGATGTAATATCTCCAAGTTTGCAGACGACACAAAGCTGGGTGGGTGTGTGTGCTGCGAGGAGGATACCGAGAAACTCCAGGATGATTTGGACAGGTTGGGTGATTGGGCAGAAGCGTGGCAGATGCAATATAGCGTGGATAAATGTGAGGTTATCCACTTTGGTGTCAAAAACAGAAAGGCAGACTATTATCTGAATGGCAATAGATTGGGAGAAGGGGAAGTGCAACGAGACCTGGGTGTCCTTGTGCACCAGTCGCTGAAGGTAAGCATACAGGTGCAGCAGGCGGTGAAGAATGCAAATGGTATGTTGGCCTTCATAGCAAAAGGGTTTGAGTACAGGAGCAAGGATGTCCTGCTGCAGTTGTACAGGGCCTTGCTGAGACCACACCTTGAGTACTGTGTGCAGTTTTGGTCACCTTATCTGAGGAAGGATGTTCTTGCCATGGAAGGAGTTCAGTGAAGATTCACAAGGCTGATCCCTGGGATGGCAGGAATGACGTATGAGGAGAGATTGGGTCGATTGGGCTTATACTCGCTGGAGTTTAGAAGAATGAGAGGGGATCTCATCGAAACTTATAAAATTCTGACAGGTCTGGACAAACTAGATGCAGGTAGAATGTTCCCGATGGTCGGAGAGTCCAGAACCAGGGGTCATAATCTAAGGATAAGGGGTAAGCCATTTAGGACAGAGATGAGGAAGAATTTCTTCACCCAGAGAGTGGTGAACCTGTGGAATTCTCTACCACAGAAGGCGGTTGAGGCCAAGTCTTTAAATATATTCAAGAAGGAGTTAGATATATTTCTTAGAGCTAAAGGTATCAAGGGATATGGGGAGAAGGCAGGTACGGGGTACTGAGTTTGGATGATCAGCCATGATCTCATCGAATGGTGGAGCAGGCTCGAGGGGCCGAATGGCCTACTCCTGCTCCTATCTTCTATGTTTCTATGTTTCTATGACCAGTTACAACTATCGAGGAATTTTGCTGGAGCTCTTTCCTAGAGGTTTTATGAAGAGTTTCAATGGGGTCGACAGATGTTTCCACTTGTGGGGAAAGAACTAGGAGTTTGTGTAGTTTAGCTGTGACCTCTGCAAATAATTGCTGTTTATAAAATGCAATTTTGTTTTCAAGAATCGTTCAATGATTTTTTTTTGAAGGGGCACGGTTAAAGAAGAGTTCAAGAAGTAGAAATATGATTAATTCCTGAGTTAGGACATTCAACATTCCTACATTACAACAGCGACTACACTTCAAAACTACTTCATTGGCTGTAAGGTGCTTTGGGACATCCTGAGATCGTGAAAGGCGCTGTAGAATGATAGCTTCACTAGGCTGGTACCTCATTCTCCGGTATTCCTGGTGCTGCTCCTGGCTCACTCTTCTACACTTGCATTGAAGCAGGGTTATTTTCCTGGCTTGTTGGTGATCAAGCAGTGAGGGCCACCAGGTTACATATTGTGGTGGGATACAATTCTGCTGCTGCTGATGGTCCGCAGCACCTCATGATGTTTGGACTACTAGACCTGTCCTTAGTCTGTCTCCCTTAGCCTGGTGGTAGTGCCACACTACACGATGGAGAGTGGTGCAGCCATTATATATCAGCCTACATTAGACGGTCAAATCCTGCAGGGAGGCTCCAGGCCACAACTTCTGACACTAGAGCAGAGAAAGTGAGTGCAATGGGCCCGAGGGTCAGTTGCTAAGATGTTATTTGGAGCAGGAATGGAAGACTGACCCTTGGGAACCAGCGGAGACAGGCTGACAGACGGACCGTTTGCCTGCCTGCCTCTCTTCCGCGGCTATGTTCGCGCCCGGGTGGCGCTGCAGATGGGGCACGCGGTGTCCGCCGGCACGCTTGAGGCCTTCCGCGACCGGTGGGCGCCGCGGGGACTGGAGTGCATCATCACCCCGGCCAACGCAATTTTAACTTAATTTGTTCAGTTTTATTTTAAATGTTATTAATTTACAATCAATTTGTTTAATGAAAAAGAGTGACAGGCTGACAGATACAGCGTATCAAGAATGCAAACTACCTCCCCGAGTAACCCGTGGGAACAGGAACCCGCCACACTGGGATTGGCTCCAATTCCTGCCGCACTCGGAGCCCGGCCATAAAGCGGCTTGGTGTGGGAGGAGATTATTATTCTACTTGCAGCAACCAAGATGGGCCATTGGACGGTTGGCTGCTCTCTCTGCCTCTTCGCTGGGCTCTCCTTACTCCGAGCCCAGCCACTGCTTCTCGGCGATGATGTTTGTCCGACAGACCCAGGCTGGAGATTTGAGTGCGGCCACCCAGACATTAGCAGCACCGACTGCATCAGCCAGGGTTGCTGCTTTGACCCGCGGGGCTCGAATGTCCATCCCTGCTTCTACAGTCTGAGGAACAGCCCAGGTAACAAAGCGCTCCTCGACCCGATTCTAGAGGGAATACTTGTGGGGATGGGGGAGGAATCCAACTTGTAGACCAGGACATGATCCACGGACTTGTTGCTGTCTCATTCTGTGTAATGGGGCAGGGTGGACATGTCTGTTGACCGAACTCCTCCCGTGGAGTCCTGAGTGTAGCTGCTTCCCCTTGGTGTATGGTATTGTAATTAACTAAATAGAACATCAAGGTGTATGGCTGTTCCTCCCGCCATCATATTGAAGGCAGGTGTCAATAGTTGAGGTTCGGGGTATTGGAAGGAATTAGCTCGGTTTGTGAATACTTGCTGGAATGAGGAAATGGTGTCCAGTTTGATTCAGTTGAAGTCAAGTAACCTGCTGCTGAAATTGTATAATGAGTGACCCTATTGCTCTGCGAAGGTGTTGATTCTGTCGATCAGGTGGTTATTGGGCATTATTAATGGTACATGTCTGGTCTACAATGGCAGTAAATCTCAAACCTGTGCTTCATCTAATGGTGGTAGGGTGGAGCAAGTTTGGCCTTGACGGTTGATCCACCTGGTGAAGGAACATTGGTGGTAAAATTGGCCTTTCAGTAGAATTGGTAATGTGTTGAGTCTGCAGGATCTCTTCTACAGGTTGGTTGGTCAAGCTGTTACTGGATTAGTAGTTGTTGAGAACATGGAATCTTCTGTAGGCTACAATTTATATTTATGAATTCTCTCATTGAATAGCCAGTCACACCCACAGTAGTGGAAAGGTAACTGCTGTTGCAAGGAAGGTTTTTTGATGGTAAATATCTGCCACACCTGATGCATGTGTTTGGGTTGTTGCTTATAAATATTGGTGGCCTGCAGTAGACCTTTGGACTCCAATGTTTTGATTTCCATGTGGTTTGGAGTTTGCTGCTGATTGGTACAAAGTAGCTCCCACCTTATGATGTTCTCTTGAATGGTGGTAGCAAAAAAAAATCACTATCCAGTCCAGAGCTTCCAATGCAATAGCATGGATATCTTGTAGGCTGCCTGAGAATTTCATCTGAGGGCAATGCTCAATGTTGTGATCCAGGGTCTAATTAGGAGCTCCACAGTCGCATGATGGGCATGCTTTAATCTTCCACCTATGCAGATGGTGGCAGCATCTACCATGACTGGTTCTGAGGCAGTTGATTGTCCTAGTTTGATCCTTCAGGCTGTACTATGAAGTCCTCTATGGAATCCATTTGGAATGTTGCATTTCACCATCTGTCAAGACTGAAGGGTTTTGGCAAGTGTCCAAAATTGCTTTCTAGATTTGAGATGGGTTGGCCTAGATCGGCATGTCTCTTCTGGTGTAGCGGTAGTTGCATCTGAGACTGCATATTCACAGCGTAAGTGTGGTGACCAATTACCTGATTGTCATTAAAAAAAACATCTGGTTCACTAATTTCCTTTTTTGGGGAAGGAAATCTGCTGTCTTTGCCTGGACTGGCCTATGAGTCCAGACCCACAGCAATGTGGTTGACTCTTAGCAGCTCTCTGAAATGGCCCAGCAAGCCACTGAGTTGTACCAAACCACTGACTGTCACTGGGAACCTTCCCCCACATGGAAGGCAGCTCACCACCACCTTTATGGGGCAATAAATCCCAGCCTTGCCAGTGACCCCCACATCCTGTGAATTAATAATAAAACAATAACTCAATCTGAAATCACTGCTAGCCATGGGTCAAGTGATATGCAGTTGGGATATAGATCAGTCATGATCTCATTGAATGGTGGCACCGGCCTGAGGGGCAGACTGGCCGAGACCTGTTCCCAGCTAATATAAATGCATCCTTGCTCACTCCACTGTCAAACTAAATGGTTGTGCTTCTACTTGGATTCTAGTCCTGTTCCTGCTGTGAGCTGGTCTGTGGCTTTTGAGACTCTGTCCCTCAAGTCTCTGGTCTGAGACCTCTGATTTCTCCACGAATGAGCAGTGGAATTGAATTGTAATTCTCTTGCAGTGTGCACAGCGGATGGTCAGTTCATCATAGTGATCTCCAAGACCCTGACCCTTCCTGCCCTCAACCTGTCATCTCTGTATGTGAAAGATGGACAAGAAGCAGAGTGCAGGCCTAAACTAACCACTGCCCAGCTTGCGACCTTCCGCTTCCCGATTACCTCTTGTGGCTCGACCAAGCGGGTGAGTATTAATGGGCCGAGCATTCTCCACCTGAATGAACCAGCTCCCTATTAACCAGTGTCCTCATTGCAGGAGGAGAATGGAACCTTGGTGTATGAAACGGATGTGTTGGGTAAGAGGATGATTCTGACTGGGAAACTGGGCTCAATAACCCGAGACAGCACCTTCAGGTAGGAGGATGGTGGGGAGATGTTGGGGTTGGAGGGATGTGTTGCTGGATGAAGCTCCACCTGCTATTGTCTCTCTGCAGCCTGCATGTCCAGTGCAAGTACAAGGGGAGGAAAGAGACTGGCTTACAAATCAATGCCACGGTTTACACGGCTCCTCCACCACCTCCAGCTTCTGATGATGGGATTCTGAAACTGGAACTGAGAATTGCAAAAGGTACAACGGCCCTGGGTAATGGTGACAGAAGCACTGGGAATGTGTCGATGCAGGGAGTTACTGATTCTTCTGTCTGCCTTTCAGGTGGTAACTACAGATCCTGGTATGTGGATAGTGACTACCCCATTCAGAGTATCCTTCAGGACCCGGTGTTTGTGGAGGTTCGTGTCCAGGACCGCATGGACCCAATGATTGTCCTGAGGTTGCATGACTGCTGGGCGACTCCTGTCCCAGCCCCAAACTTCGAGGTGCAATGGAGTTTACTGGTGGATGGGTAAGGAAAAGTTGAATGGAAGGGCTAATGGTTATAGAAAATGATGATGGGCAGGGAAAGATCAACTGTTCAATCAAGCCTGCCCCACACTGACACTAGCATTGTGACTAGACCGTTCCTACTCATCTGAATAACCACGCAATCTCCTGGGAGAGACAGAAAACCCAGGACCAGGACCAATGAGGAGAGGGAGGTGGGTGGGGGGAATACTGATTCCTCTGATTGCATCAGGTGATTGCATCCAGTCCTGGAGATCACATGGGCCACACTCTGCCAAATGTTAATTGTGAAGACACTTGCCTTCTATGTGATCGGAGCTCTGCTTCTGGCCAAGGACCAGTCCAGCTCTCCCCTGGTAGGTAGGCAGCAAATTGGAACCAACCCTTTGTCTGTGTTCTAGTCACTTGCTACTGTCTAGCCGGGGGGGGTAGGAAGTAGAACCACCCAACATTAGTCTATTCCTACTCTTGCCCAAACACCTCCCCATGTCCTCGTATGTCAAACTAATAATCTCAGCAAGGATGCTATACAGCCCTTTATAGATCTCCATCAGGCCACCTCTAATTCTATGCTGGTCAAGGATAAATAGACACCGCTCAATGTGTCTGAGTAGCTAAGGTGCTTGTAGCTAGGATTCATTCTTGTAGTTCCTCAGTACCTTCTCCCATGGAAGCAGAGGGTAGTGGTTGATGTGTTTTTTTGTGACTGGAAGGCTGGTTCCAGTGGAGTTCTGCAGGGCTCAATACTAGGTCCCTTGCTTTGTGTGGTGTATATATCAACAATCTTGACTTGAATATAGGGGGGTATGATTAACAAGTTTACAGATGGTACTAAAATCTGCTGTGTGGTTGATACTGAAGGAAGCTGTAAACTGCAGGAAGATATCAATAAATTGGTCAAGTGGGCAGAATAGTGGCAAATGGAATACAACCTGGAGATGTGAGGTAATGCATTTGGGGAGGGCAACAAGGAAAGGGAATACACATTAAATGGTAGGACACGAGTAGTGTAGAGGAACAAAGGAACCTTGGCGTGCATGTCCACAGATCCCTGAAGGTAGCAGGCCAAGTAGATAAGGTGATTAAGAAAGCATATGTAATGCTTGCCTTTATTAGCTGTGGGATAGAAAACAAGAGCAGGGGGGTTATGCTTCAACTGCATGAAACACTAGTTAGGCCTCAGCTGGAGTACTGTGTGCAGTTCTGGTCACCACATTACAGGAAAGATGTGATTGCACTAGAGGGTACAGAAGAGATTTACAAGGATGTTGCTGGGAGTAGAGAATCTTAGCTATGAGGAAAGACTGGATAGGCTGGGTTTGTTTTCCTTGGAACATAGGAGGCTGAGGAGACCTTATTGAGGTGGGTAAAATTGGGGGGCCTAGATCAAGTGGATAGAAAGGTCCTATTTCCCTTGGCAGAGGGCTCAAGAACCAGGGGGCACAGATTTAAAGTAATTGGTGGAAGGTTTAGAAGTGGGTCATGTGATTAGGCTGGATAGCTTTGTTGGCCGGTGTGGACGCTGTAGTGTATGTACTTTGCAGAAGGACCTATATTCTGCAGCCCCTGTATACTGCAGTACCAGTAGTGACCACCCCTGTATATAAGCCTGTGTAGTAACATTTGCATAGTAGTTCCAGGTTGCCTCCATTCAGTAAAGACCTGTTATAACCAACTCCTGCAGTCCGTGTCTCAATTATACACGGACATAATAGACGCGATGGGCCAAAATGGCCTCCTTCCGTGCTGTAACTTTCTATGATTCTATGAGGGGACCAAAACTAGGTGTAGTACAATTGATGCAGTCTATCCAATGACATGCATAGTGACTGAATGTTGTCCTTTGATTTGTATTGAATAGTTCTATGAATACAATCCAATACCCTGTTGGCTTTAGCTAAGTTTCTCTACATGGGTCAAGAGAAAATGTTCAGGATCATTCAGTATTGTTCCACTAATGCAGCAGTTACTATTGCACTAACAAAGCTGAACGTGACCCTAGCTTTAGGAGTAATGGGGTGAACTAATTGGTACATTGTAGATGGCTACTTTCTCATCGAAGGAATGGCTTGCACTCTAACCCTTGCAACCAATGAATGAAAATCCCTTTTTTTTTATTGGATCAGTTTATTTTCCTGCTCCCACTGACTGACCCTCCTGTTGCAGGTGCCCCTATGAGGGTGATGACTACCAGACCCTCCTACACCCAGTGGATGTGTTTTCTGGCCTGCAGTTCCCAACCCATCACAAGCGGTTTGAAGTGAAGACTTTTGTTTTCCTGGATGGAGATTCTGCCCAGCCCCTCACTGGACAGGTAACCAAACAGGAGTCTGAGCCAATGAAATCCTTTACTGGCTCCTTGTATAATAGCCTGGTTCATCTGTCTGCATGAAGCTCGCTGTAAACTCCTTTCCGTTCTAGGTTTACTTGCACTGCAGTGCTGAGGTGTGCTCCCCCTCTGCTCAGGATGACTGTACATCCAAATGTGGCCGAAGTGAGTCTTTGATTTAATCTCTTGCTGATTTTGTTCTGATGCAGAATTAGTTTCTAGTCAAAGCAAAAATAATTTGCTGGTGTTACAGTAATATCTGGCCAGTTCCCAGTTCCCTACAACGAGAGGTTTATCACTCTCTCCCTTCCCATATGAACAAACCTGCTCTCAATGGGAAGGACCCTTATCTATAAATGGGAGCCAGAACTCTTAACCAGAATCTCCAGGGCCTGACTGCAATCGTCAGAACATAAGAAATAGGAGCAGGAGTTGGCCGTTTGGCCCCTCGAGCCTGCTCCGCCATTCAATAAGATCATATCTGATGACCTCAACGCCCCTTTCCTGCCTGCTCCCCATAACCTTTGACTTCTCTGCAGCTCAAATATGTATATCTCTGCCTTGGATATCTTCAATGACTCTGCCTCCACAGCTCTGGGGTAGAGAATTCCAAAGTTTCACGACCCCCTGAGAAGAACTTCCTCCTCATCTTTTCAAATAGGCGACCCCTTATCCTGAAACTGTGCCTCCCCCCAGTTCTAGATTCCACCCTGAAGGAAACATCCTCCCTGCATCTACACTTGAGCCTCCTCAGAATCTTATGTTTCATCTAAATTCCAATGAGTATAGGCTCAACCCTGCTTCATAAGACAACCCCTTCATCTCAGGAATTAATCTAGTGAACGTTCTCTGGACTGCCTCCAATGCAAATATATCCCCCCTTTTTTAAATAAGGAAACCAAAACTACGCAGTACTCCAGGTGTGGTGTCACCAGTGCCCTGTACAGTTGTAGCAAGCCCTCCCCACTTTTATACTCCCATCACCCCTTGCAATAAAGGCCAACATTCATTTGCCTTTCTAATTACTTGCTGTACCTGCATGCTAACTTTTTGTGTTTGATGTACAAGGACTCCCAGATCCATCTGTACTGCAGCATTAGACAGTCTCTATATTTATATATATTTTTTTAAATTTGCTTTAAAATTTCCAACCAGTGGATAACCTCAGTTTCCCACATTATACTCCAGCTGCCAAATTTTTGCCCACTCACCCTATCCATATCCCTCTGCAGACATTTTATGTCCTCACAATTTGCTTTCCCACTTATCTTTATCATTAGCAAATTTGGCTACATTACACTCCCTTCATCCAAGTCATTAAAATAGATTGTAAATAGTTAAGGCCCCAGCACTGATCTCTGGCACCCCACTAGTTAGTTTGCCAACTGGAAAATGACCCATTTATCCTGACTTTGTTTTCTGTTAGTTAGCCAATCTTCTATCCATGCTAATATATTACCCCCAACCCATTGAGCTCTTATCTTGTGCAGTAATCTTTTATGTGACACCTTATCAAAGACCTTTTTTGGAAATCCAAATACACTACATCTACTGGTTCCCCTTTATCCACCCAGCTTGTTACATCCTCCAAGAACTGTAGTAAATTTGTCAAACATGATTTCCCTTTCATACAATTAAGCAGAGTCAACATGGCTTTATGATCTAAATGTCCTGCTATTACTTCCTTAATAATGGATTCCAGCATTTACCCAATGACCGGCTAACTGGCCTATAGTTTCCTGCTTTTTGCCTCCCTCCTTTCTTCATTTGTTACATTTGCAGTTCTCCGACTGCTCCAGAATCCAGGGAATTTTGGTAGATTACAGCCAACACATCTGCTATCTCTGCAGCCACTTCTTTTAGACCCTAGGATGCAGGCCATCAGGTCCAGGGGACTTGTCAGCCTTTAGTCCCATTAGTTTGCCTAGTACTTTATATCTCTAGTGATAGTCATTGTTAAGTTCTTCCCTCACAAAAGCCCCTTGATTGATTATCAATTATTATTGGGATGCTTTTGTTGTCTTCTACTGTGGAAACTGATATGAAATATTTGCTCAAAGTCTCTGCCATTTCCCTGTTTTCCATTATTAATTCCCCAGCTCCAACATTTACTTAGCTACTCTCTTCCCTTTATGTATCTGTAGAAGCTCTTGCTGTCTCTTTATATTTTTTGCTAGTTTACACATCATCTATTTAGTCATCCTTTGCTGGTTTCTAAGGCCTACCACTAATCTTCACAACATTGTATGCCTTTTCAATCAATTAGATGCCTTCCTTAGTTAGCCACAGATGGTTCATCCTTCTGTCTTTCTTTCTCACTGGAATAAACGGAGCGTTATGAAATGGCTGCCACTGCTTATCTACTGTCTTACCCTTTAATCTATTTTCCCAGTCTACTTTAGCCAACTCTATCTTCATACCTTTGTAATTGCCTTTATTTAAGTTTAGGACACTAGTTTCAGACCCAAATGTCTTGCCCTAAAACTTCTCATACTATGATCACTGTTCCCTAGGGGATCATTAATCCTGTCTCATACACATTACCAGATCTAAAATAGCCACCTCCCTAGTTGGTTCCACAACGTTTTGTTCTAAGAAACCATCCTGAATACAATCTATGAACTCTTCCTCAAGGATACCCTTGCCAATTTGATTTGTCCAATCTACATGAAGATTAAAATCACCTATGATTATCACAGTACCTTTCTTACAAGCCCCTATTATTTCTTGATTTATACTCTCTCTGTCGCTCCTACAGTGTAGCTACTGCGGGGGGACCTATAGACTACTCCCACCGGTGACTTCTTTCCTGTACTATTTCTTATCTCCACCCAAACTGATTCTACATCCTGCTCTTCTGAGCCATATCATTTCTCACCACTGCACTGATCTCATCCTTTATTAACAGAGCTACCCCACCTCTTCTTCCTTTCTGCCTATCTTCTGAAATGTCAAATACCCCATAATATTCAGTTCCCAGCTTTGGTCACCTTGCAACCATGTCTCTAATGACTATCAGATCATGGCCATTTATTTCTCTTTTTGCCATCAACTCCTCTATCTTGTTACGAATGCTGCATGCGTTCAGATAGAGCTTTTAATTTTCCCTTTACCATTTTTACCCACTCTGAAACTATTTGCCGGTGCATGCTTATGTTTGTACGCTCTGTCTCCTGTCACACTCTGGTTATCGGTTCTCCTATTGCTACCCTGCACTATTGCCTTCTCCTCCTTTCTGTCTTTCTAAATTCCCCTTCGCCTCAATCCCCCCTCCCACTAATAGTCTCAGTCTAGGTAGTGTCTAGCTGTTTGCCCATCATTGCAAACATTGAACTGGAAGTGCAGATGGTGTAACGTGGGTTGGTCTCTGGCTATATAGCAGGTAAAGTGTGATCTCCAGTGTCTAGTCAGGAGTTTTCTTCTTGGAGATGATACATGGGTGGGTCAGGACAAAACTGTCTGCTAACAATGTCTCATTTCCCAATAGAGAGACGCAGGAGTACAGGTGACCATGAGGGAACATTGGTGAGTGCTCCTGGTCCCATCATATTCCTGGAAGGTGAGAGTCATCTGTCTAAGAAGCTGCTTGAAGAGAATGGTAAGTGGAGGTTCTTCAATAGGCCACTGTGAACCCTTCCGAATATAACACCTTGTGTCTCCCAATAGATGCTGCTGGGTCTCCTTCTCGGTTTCTGCGTGGAGCAGCCATTGGCTTCATGGTGGTGGCTCTGTCCCTGTTGGTGGTGATGGCTGCAGTGTACAGGATGAAGAAACCAAGAGCTCTCTCTTCCCAATGTAGTGAGATTGAACTGTAGACCTGAACAAATAAACCAGCTGGACAGATGTGTGCCTTTTGGGTGTTGATGTGAATCATGAAATGGCTATTAGGAAGTCCTAGGTACACTAGTAGTAAACATTAAATCCCACTGACTGGAGGGACAAGGTGTAAACTGAGCAAAGCTTTACCGTCAGACATGGTAACTATCTAATCCAGCACTCCTTGTGTCTAGTTGAGGTTGGGGGGGGGCCCCCCTGCCCCCACAAGAAAAAGCAAAGCCCTGGCTTTTGTCAGCTGACAAGGTGGGGGGGTCATTGGGAAATCCTTGTGCTCTAAAGAATGACCTGATTACAATGTGCATTAGTACTTACAGTAATATTGTCTTAGGCTGCCCTGCATTCAACTTCTAACCAGTTTTTTCTTTATTGAGGATTAGACCTTGGGTTGACTTAGATCCTGGGAAAGAATGTGTGGGTAACTTGGTTTGTTCTATGCAAAAGCAGGAGTGTGGCACATGATCAAGATGTCTTAAATTAAGAAACCACCAAGGCTGCTGCAGTGGTGCCTGAGAACCTTCACCTATCTCGTCTACAAGGGTCATACTTTTTATTTCTCTCCTGCTCCCTCCTTCCCTGCAGCTGCCTGTTTGCCATGTGCCTATGATGGACTGCAGGCTGAGTGCTTTTGTGTAGTGTGCTATTGTTTGGCATGGCACCTCAAGTGAACAGTTGAGGACCTTTTCCTACAGATGCTCAGGCTCCTGCCTGTAGGCCTAGCAGACCTTTAGTGGAACAGTATTTCTCTTTGGACTGGGTTGGGGATTCATGGCAAGAACTGAGCCAGAGCGTCACTGATCTCATTAGACCCAACACCAATGTCGGGCTGGTCAGTGAAGCAGTGCCCTGCAGTGGGGACATGGCTGGCATGGACATAGATGATGGTGGCCATGTCTCCTCCACTGCCTACATGGCAGAACTGTCTAGGGCTTCAGCTGCTATGATTATGCATCAATCCCAACCACATTACAGCCAGCCACCTTACCAGTTGTGTATGAAGGATAGATGTCTCCCTTTGCCTTGAGGGCAAGTGTGATAGTAGAAAATAACAGGCATGTGGAGCTCACTGATGCCCATTTTTTGGTCTGCCCTCTGGCTCCTGCTCTACATGGGGAGGAGGGGGAGAACCATAGCCTGGCAGCTGAATCTAGAAGTTGTGAATATGAAGAATGTATTTTAGCAGCTCAATGTTGTGCAAAGGACTCCCCGGGGGTGAGGGGGAACTTCAGTTGCGCTTATGGGGTACAAAGCAACTATTGCCTGGGCACGGCGATTTTTGCACCATTCGTGAAATTGACCAGATTTTGCGGCAGTGCTCAGCACTACGCCACAATCTCCTGCGCCCACAGATCATGACGTCAGTCGAGCGTATAGCACCCTGGACCGGATATTGAGTGGCTGCACCTGCTGCTAGCAACGACAGGTTGAGGGGAATGTTTTGCAGTCGGGAAGGGACTGGGGAAGTGCTATTTAAAGGTGACCGCTTCATGCCTCTTTGTCTGACATTTTTGCACTACTCAGTGAGACACACTATTGGAGAGATTCAATGCTGTGAAGGAGTTTTGGGTCCTGAGTAGCATTTTGCAGTATCATTTTGATTTAACCTTCCTTGCATGCATCGATTTTTAGAAGAGACTATGGGGGCTTCACTCTAAGCTCCTTTCCAAGGCGCCTCCATTGTTCTTTCCAGCAGATTTGATGTACAGGCCTTTGAAGGCTGGAATGAGCAGGGTGTGCAGGCTGGAGAGCAAGATCGACAGACCCCTTAAGAACTAGCCAGCGCCGGTCTGTTCCATTGCTGACTGACATCACATGAGCTTCGCCAGCCCTCTGAGGTAGCTCCTTGCTGTTGGCGCCTTAACACAGGTGTGTAGCACCGGATTTAGTGCTCCAATCACCTCCAGGGACGATAGAAGCCACGTTTGGAGACGGAGGCAATAATTTGCACTTTGTTAAACTTTGCACCCGGCTGATAATTGCACCCCAAACAAGGTGATCCCAAAATCCTTACCCCCTGCCCTGCCAACCACCCCAGGAGTTTAGATTACAATGGCCCAGATTTTGTGGACAAAAGGCTGTGTGAACTGCTTTTGCTGTTAATATACAGATTGGCCAGCAAAGATACTCCCTGAATTTCAAATCCCACCAGTTGCTGATTGATTTATGCCTCTCCACCATTAGTTTTGCATAAATGACATTTTCCCTTAACCTGCCTGTGCTTTTAATGAAGTTGTTGCAGTTGTATATTTGCCAGAGTTCAGTTTCTTGTGTAAGTACCCTTTCACTGACTGATCCCCTCTCTGGCCCGGATAGTGAACAAAATGTAGGGTCTCTTTTGTTCGTCTTGTGAATTGTTCCACATTTTACAAATTCTTGCTTTGCCTCTTGATCCTTGATCGGAGCTGACATTAAATTTACCCACTCTAATTCACCCTCCTTCTCAGTTAATTCTTCAATCAAGGAGATACACCTCTTGTTCAGCCAGGGTACTGTTATCCTCACCATGCTGATTATCACCTCACACTTCCACCAACTTGGTTGGCAAAATTATTAAAAACCTAATGTCTATCCATGATCCTGACCATATCGGCAGGAGTGACCACAGCACAATCCTTGTGGCGACCAAGTTCTGTCTTCCCTATAGACATCCTCCATTGTGTTGTGTGGCACTACCACCATGTTAAATGTGATAGATTCAGACCAGATCTAGCAGCACGAAACTGGGCAGATATGAGGCGCAGTGGGCCATCAGTAGTAGCAGAATTTTATTCCACCACAATCTGTAATATCATAGCCTGGCATATCCCTCACTCTACCATTAACATCAAGCCAGGTGACCAAACATGGTTCAATAAGGAGGAGCAGCACCAGGTGAACCATAAAAATGAGGTGACAAACTGGGGAAAGTGCAACCCAGGACGATATGGATACTGAAGCAGCATGCTACAGACAAAGCTAAGCGATCCCACAAACAACGTATCAGATCATTTGTGAATGGTGGGGGGGCAATTAAACAACTAATGGGGGGGAGGAAGAGGAGACCCCAAGAACAACCCCATCCACCATGATGGCAGAGCCCAGCATCTGACTGCAAAAACAAGGCTAAAGCGTTTGAAACCATTTTCAGCCAGAAATGCCAAGTGGATGCGCCATCTCGGCTTCCTCCTGAAGTCCCCACCATTACAGAAGCCAGTCTTCAGCCAATTCAATTAAGCTCCATGTGCTATCAAGAAATGGCTGAACACACTGGATACAGTAAAGGCTCCAGCTGTCGTGGTGAGGACTTGTGCTCCAGAACGAGCCGCATCTCTAGCCAAGCTCTTCCAATATATAATTACAACACCGCCATCCACCCGACAATGTGGAAAATTGCCCAGGTAGGTCCTGTCCCCAAAAAGCAGAACAAATCCAATCTGGCCAATTTCCGGCCCATCGGTCAACTCTCAATCATTAGCAAAGTGACATCAACAGTGCTATCAAGCGGCACTTACCAAATATATGCTCACCGATGCTTAGGTTGGGTTCTGCCAGGACCACTCGGCTCTAGACAGTAAAACTGAAGTCCGTTGGAATCATGGGGGAAATTCTCAACTGGCTGGAGTCATACCTAGTAAATAGGAAGGTGGTTGTTGGCCAATCATCTCAGCCCCAAGACATGGCTGCAGGAGCTCTTCAGGGCAGTGTCCTAGGCCCAACCAGCTTCAGCTGCTTCATCAATGACCTTCCCTCCATCATAAGCTCAAAAGTGGGGAAGTTCGTTGATGACTGCGCAGTGTTCAGCGCTATTCAGAACTCCTCAGATAATGATGCTGTTCATGCGCTCATGCTTCAAGACCTGGACGATACTCAGGCTTGGACTGATAAGTGGCAGGTAACATTCGCACCACACAAGTGCCAGGCACTGACCATCGCCAACAAGGGAGAGTCTAAACACTGCCCCTTGACATTCAACGGCATTACCATCACCGAATCCCTCACCATCAGCATCCTGGGGATCACCATTGACCAGAAATTTAGCTGGACCAGCCATATAAATACTGTGGCTACAAGAGCAGATCAGAGGCTGGGTATTCTGTGGCAAGTGTCTCACCTCCTGACTCCCGAAAGCCTTTCCACCATCTACAAGGCACAAGTCAGGCGTGTGATGGAATACTCTCCACTTGCCTGGATGAGTGTAATTCCAACAACACGCAAGAAGCTCAACACCATCAAGGAAAAAGCAGCTCGCTTGACTGGCACCCCTTCCATCACCTTAACCGTTCACTGACTCCGCCACCGGCTCACTGTGTCTGCCGTCTGTGCCATCTACAAGATGCAATGCAGCAACTCGCCAAGGCTTCTTCGACAGCACCTCCCAAACCCACGACCTCTACCAGCTCGAAGGACAAGAGCAGCAGGCAAATGGGAACACCACCACCTCCAAGTTCCCCTTCAAGTCACACACCATCCTGACTTGGAAATATATTGCATTTCCTTCATCATCGCTGGGTCAAAATCCTGGAACTCCCTCCCTAACAGCACTGTGGGAGTACCATCACCACATGGACTGCAGCGGTTCAATAAGGCAGCTCATCATCATCACCACCTTCTCGAGGCCAGTTAGAGATGGGCAATAAATTCTGGCCTTGCCAGCAATGCCCACACACCAGGAATGAAAAAAAAACCTTATATAGTCTATAATGTTTACATTCTGCATTTAATTGTTCATTTATTGTTTTTGATCTGAGCTAGATTAACCAATTTGTATATAGAAAACCCAATTATAAATCAGAAGGATCCAAGGGGATGGATGGGAGGAATCATTGGAAGAACAAGGGTCCTACTAGGGTGATTTCTTAATGGACTGATCTGTTGTCCACCTATTTGGTGTGCAGTCCCTGTTCAGGTGAACACCCCCTCCGACATTAGTTACACCATGGGGGGATATAGGGGCAAAGGGAGTTGGGGGCCTTATTTCACAAATCATAGTAGCAACACAGGTCATAAAACATGCAACGCTCTGGGGTTAATTTCTAGAATAGTATTGAAAAGCAGAAATGTTATATCAAACGTATAGTACCACTGTCGGAGGTGGCACCTTTCGGATGAGACGTTAAACAGAGGCCCCGTCTGCTCTCTCAGGTGGATGTAAAAGATCCTATGGCGCTATTTCAAAGAAGAGCAGTGGAGTTATCTCTGGTGTCCTGGCCAACATTTAACACTCAATCAACATCACTAAAATAAAGATTATCTGCTCATTATCTAGACAGAGTAGACAGAGAGAAACTGTTCCTATTGGCAGAAGGGTCCCAGAACCAGAGGGAACAGATTTACGGTAACTGGCAGAAGATCCAAAGGCGACGTGAGGAAAAACTTTTTTACGCAGCGAGTGGTTATGATCTGGAATGCACTGCCTGAGAGTGTGATGGCGGCAGATTAAATCATAGCTTTCAAAAGGGAACTGGTTATATACCTGAAGGAAAAAAAATGCAGGGCTATGGGTCGTGTCTGACTAACTTGATTGAATTTTTTGAGGAGTTAACAAGGAGGGTCGATGAGGGTAGTGCGTTTGATGTAGTCTTTCTGGATTTTAGCAAGGCTTTTGATAATGTCCCGCATGGCAGACTTGTCATGAAAGTATAAGCCCATGGGATCCAAGGCAAAGTGGCTAGTTGGACCCAAAATTGGCTCAGAGCTGGAAACAAAGGGTAATGGTTGAAGGGTGTTTCCAGTGGGGTTCCGCAGGGTTCAGTACTGGGTCCTTTGCTTTTTGTGGTATGTATCAATGATTTGGACTTGAATGTAGGAAGTATGATTAAGAAGTTTGCAGATGATACCAAAATTGGCCATGAGGTTGATAATGAAGAAGCTAGCTGTAGACTGCAGGAAGATATCAATGGACTGGTCAGGTGGGCAGAACAGTGGCAAATGGAATTCAGTCCGGAGAAGTGTGAGGTAATGCATTTGGGGAGGACTACCAAGGCAAGGGGATACACATTGGGCCAGTAATTCCGGTCCCAACGCGTGAGTACCGATGGGGTACTCAGGCGTGGGCCCGTTGGAAGTGCCGGATTTCAGCATGCACAGCGCATGCGCGGGAAACCGACATTTCCTCCAAGGGGTTCCTCCTTTTTGACTGGTTTGCCCGTGTGTAAGGGCCCCAACATTTTAGAAATGTAAAAAGGAGACGTAAGGATTTGATTCTTTAAGGTAAGTGGTCTATTATTTAAAATTATAACATTTTTTCCACAGCGTTATTGTTTTTAAGGACTTTACAGTAAGGTCAGTGTATTTATAGACCCGATTTCTTAAAAAATTCTTTTTTCAAAAATTTGATTAATTGCTCAAAATAGTTTTTTTTAAGCAATTTATAGTTCATTTAATTGGTGTGATGTTTTTTAAAATGTTATTTAAAGTTTAAGTGTTGTTTTGGGTGCCCGTACTTTTCATGAGTTTGACAGTTCTTACTATCAAACTCATGAATTAAGTTTTCCCTCCCCTGATTGGCTGCCCAGTGCTCACCTGATCCCAGCCGGCACATCGCACTAACTACGCC
Source organism: Somniosus microcephalus (assembly GCF_052327205.1). NCBI lineage: Eukaryota > Metazoa > Chordata > Chondrichthyes > Squaliformes > Somniosidae > Somniosus > Somniosus microcephalus. Next base: position 37,132 of record NC_140989.1, on the reverse strand, counting down.
GCTGGATCAGGCAAGCACAGCGCGCCGACAGCTGAACCGGGCCAGTGACAGGAATTCCAAGCAGACCCAGGCTTCAGCTGTCGGCATGCCGGGTAAGTGCACATCGGGGGCTTGCACGCGCGGCAAGCTCCCGAACCTAATTTCTGGGCCACTAAATGGTAGCACACTGAAAAGTGCAGAAGATAAGAGGAACCTTGGAGTGCATGTCCACAGATCCCTGAAGGTAGCAGGACAGGTAGATAAGATAAGGTGGTTAAGATGGCATACGGGATACTTCCCTTTGTTGCCGAGGCATCTATCTATCTATCTATACATATAAAAGGATCGTGGTGTCTGTCTGTCTGTGTGTCTGTCTGTCTGTGTGTATGTTATGTCCGGGCATCACTCAAAAGTTATAGAGCGTACCTACACATATGTTAAAACAAAAGAAAGCTTATGACTAGGGGAGTGTCATAGGCCTATCTACTTTTTGGTCAGACAGAAATTGTTCGGACAGTATTCAAAAAACTTTCAAAAAATGGACAAAATCCGCTCATTAGCAGTTGACCAATCCTACCACTCGTTAGCGTTGAGTGACGTGATGGATGACCAATCCTACGGGGACACGGGGGACGTTTCATGGTGTTTGTGGGCGGGGCCTCATCCATCAAACTGCCGAGCGGGAGCTGAGCTGAGGTGAGTGGCGGCCATTAAAGACCGACCGGGCATAAAGCTAAAAAAATGGTAATGGAGGTGAGGAAATTGTTGATTCATTAGTATTGATTCAGGAATTTCCCTCTCTTTCTCTCTCCTTCCCCCCCTCTCTCTCTCTCCCGAAGCGGGAGCTCAGCTGAGGTGAGTCACGGCCCGAGAGCCAGGCCGGGCCTGAAGCGCTAGGCCACGTACGGTCACCGCGGCCTGCCTCTAAGTCCTTCCCTCCCTCTCTCTCTCTCTCCTTCCCCCCTCTCTCTCTCTTTCTCTCTCTCCTTCCCCCCTCTCTCTCTCTCCTTCCCCCCCTCTCTCTCTCTCCTTCCACCCCTCTCTCTCTCTCTCTCCTTCCCCCTCTCTCTCCTTCCCCCTCTCTCACTCCTTCCCCCCTCTCTCTTTCCCCCTCTCTCTCTCTCCTTTCCCCCTCTCTCTCCTTCCCCCCCTCTCTCTCTCTCTCCTTCCCACCTCTCTCTCTCTCCTTCCCCCCTCTCTCTCCTTCCCCCCTCTCTCTCTCTCCTTCCCCCTCTCTCTCCTTGCCCCCTCTCTCTCTCTCCTTCTCTCTCTCTCTCTCTCTCTCTCTCTCTCTCTCTCTCCTTCCCCCTCTCTCTCCCTCTCTCTCTCTCCTTCCCTCTCTCTCTCCTCTCTCTCCTTCCCACTCTCTCCCTCCCCTTCCCTCTCTCCTCTCTCTCTCTCCTTCCCGCCCCCCCTCTCTCTCTCCTTCCCCCTCTCCCCCTCTCTCCTTTCCCCCTCTCTCTCCCCTTTCCCCCTCTCTCTCTCTCATTCCCCCCTCTCTCTCTCCTTCCCTCTCTCTCTCTCCTTCCCTCTCTCTCTCTCTCTCTCTCCTTCCCTCTCTCTCTCTCTCTCTCTCTCTCTCTCTCACTCCTTCCCTCTCTCTCTCTCTCTCTCACTCCTTCCCTCTCTCTCTCTTCTCTCTGCTTCCCTCTCTCTTCTCTCTCCCCTCTCTCCTTCTCTCTCTCTCATCTCTCTCTCTCTCTCCTTCCCTCTCTCCTCTCTCCTTCCCTCCCTCTCTCTCTCCTTCCCTCTCTCTCTCTCTCTCCTTCCCCCTCTCTCTCTCCCTCCCCTCTCTCCTCTTTCTCTCTCTCCTTCCCTCCCTCTCTCTCTCTCTCCCTCCCCTTCCCTCTCCTTTCCCCCTCTCTCTCTCTTTCCCCCCTCTCTCTCTCTCTCCTCCCCACCTCTCTCTTGCTCTCTCCTTCCCCCCGCTCTCTCTCTCTCTCCTTCCCCCTCACTCTCTCTCTCTCCTTCCCCGTCTCCCTCTCTCTCCTTCCCTCTCTCTCTCTCTCCTTCCCCCTCTCTCTCTCTCTCTCTCTCTCTCTCTCCATCCCTCTCTCTCTCTCTTCTCTCTCTCCTTCCCTCTCTTCTCTCTCCTTCCCTCTCTTCTCTCTCCTTCCCTCTCTCTCTCTCCTTCCCTCTCTCTCTCTCCTTCCCTCTCTCTCTCTCCTTCCCTCTCTCTCTCTCTCCTTCCCTCTCTCTCTTTCCCTCTCTCTCTCTCTTTCCTTCTCTCTCTCTCTCTCTCCTGCCCCCCTCTCTCTCTCTCTCTCTCCTTCCCCCTCTCTCTCTCATTCCCACTCTCTCTCTCTCTCTCTCTATCCTTCCCCCCCTCTCTCTCTCTCTCTCTCTCTCTCTCCCTCTCTCCCGAAGCGGGAGCTCAGCTGAGGTGAGTCACGGCCCGAGAGCCAGGCCGGGCCTGAAGCGCTAGGCCACGCACGGTCACCGCGGCCTGCCTCTAAGTCCTTCCCTCCCTCTCTCTCTCTCTCCTTCACCCCTCTCTCTCTCTCTCTCTCCTTCCTCTCTCTCTCCTCCCCCCCTCTCTCTCTCTCTCTCTCCTCCCCCCTCTCTCTCTCTCTCTCCTCCCCCCCTCCCTCTCTCTCCTTCCCCCTCTTTCTCTCTCTCCATCCCCCCTATCTCTCTCTCTCCTTCCCTCTCTCTCTCTCTCCTTCCCCATCTCTCTCTCTCTCCTTCCCCCCTCTGTCTCTCTCCTTCCCCCTCTCTCTCCCACCCCCCTCTCTCTCTCTCTCTTTCTCTCCCCTTCCCCCTCTCTCTCCTTTCCCCCTCTCTCTCTCTCTCTCTTCTCTCTCTCCTTCCCCCCTCTCTCTCCCTCCCCTTCCCTCTCTCCTCTCTCTCTCTCCTTCCCTCCCTCTCTCTCTCTCTCTCTCCTTCCCCCTCTCTCTCTCTCCTTCCCCCCTCTCTCTCTCTCTCTCTCCTTCCCCCCTCTCTCTCTCTCCTTCCCTCTCTCTCTTTCCCTCTCTCTCTCTCTTTCCCTCTCTCTCTCTCCTGCCTCTCTCTCTCTCTCTCTCTCTCTCTCTCTCTCCTTCCCCCTCTCTCTCTCATTCCCACTCTCTCTCTCTCTCTCTCTCTCTCTCCTTTCCCCTCTCTCACTCTCCTTCCCACTCTTTCTCTCCTTCCCCCACACAGACAGACAGATGGAAAGACAGACAGGCTCATTGATATATATAGATAAAAACTATTTCTACTTTTTTCATAAAAACATGCCCTCAAAAAACCCTCGGCACCGCCGGGCACTCCAGCTAGTAGAACATAAGAGCAGGCAGGTTATGCTTGAACTGTATAAAACACTGGTTAGGCTGCAGGTAGAATACTGTGTGCAGTTCTGGCCAGCACATTACAGGAAGGATGTGATAGAGAGGGTGCAGAGGAGATTTACGAGTATGTTGCCTGGCTGGGGAACTTTAGCTATGAGGAAAGATTGGATAGGCTGGGGTTGTTTTCTTTGGAACAGAGGAGGCTGAGGGGAGACAAAATTGAGGTGTACAACATTATGAGGGGCCAAGATAGTGTGGACAGGAAGTTCCTATTTCCATTAGCAGAAGGGTCAATAACCATGGGACATAGATTTAAAGTAATTGGTCTGAGGTTTAGAGGGGATTTGAGGCAAAAAAAATTCACCCAGAGAGTGCTGGGTGTTTGGAACTCACTGCCTGAAAGGATGTTAGAGGCAAAGAGCCTCATCACATTGAAAAAGTACATGGATCTGCACTTGAAGTGCCATAACCTACAGGGCTACGGACCAAGTGCTGGAAAGTGGGATTAGGCTGGATAGCGCTTTGTCGGCCGGCATGGACAAGAGGGACAAATGGCCTCCTTATATTCTATAAATTTCTATAATTCTATGAAAGGGCGGGGGAGTGGGACTGCTCTTGGAGAAAGCCCTCATGGGCTTGACGAGCTGAATGTGCTGTGCTGCAACCATTCTATGTTTCTATGATCACATTGCTGTTTGTGGGAGCGTGCTGTGCGCAAATTGGCTGCCGCGTTTCCTACATTACAATAGTGACTACACTTCAGAAAGTAGTTCATTGGCTGTAAATTGCTTTGGGATGTCCGGTGGTCATGAAAGGCGCAATATAAATGCATGTCTTTTAATTTTCTTGGTTAGACCACAGTAGGTGTATGGTGCGCAGTTCTGTTCTCGATTACGAAAAGGATATAGAGGCACTGGAGAAGGTGCAAAAGATTTCCAAGAATACCAGAATGGAACAGCTTTTACTATCGAGGAAATAGGCTGGGGCTCTTTTCTCTGGAGGGTAACTTCCTAGAGGCTTTATGAAGAGTTTCAATGGGGTAGACAGATGTTTCCACTTGTGGGGAAAGAAGTGGGAGTTTGTGTAGTTTAGCTGTGACGTCTGCAAATAATTGCTGTTTATAAAAGGCAATTTTGACGTCAAGAATGGTTCAAGTTTAGTTATGGGAATTTTTTTGCGGGGTGGCAGGTTTAAGGAAGAAGTAGAAATATGATTAATTCCTATATATTACATGTGTTTCATTCCGTTTTAATCAACCAATAACATCTGGTGTATCCCAAATGTCTATCAATCCAAGTCATAGAGCAAAGTTAAAGGACACATTGCTTACCGTCAATAACTTGCATTTATATAGAAGCTATAACATAGGAAAACGGCCCAAGGTGCTTCACAGGAGCATTTACAGAATTTGACACTGAACCCCAAAAGTAGATATTAGGACAAGTGAACAAATTCTTCAGAGGTAGGTTTTAAGGAGTAGAGAGGGATCGAGATCGAGCACGAGAGAAATGGAGAGAGAGAGAGAGAGAGAGAGAGAGATCCAGAGCGAGAGAGAGTGTGTGAGATCGAGAGTGAGAGAGAGAGTGAGTGAGAATCAGAGAGAGAGTGAGAGAGTGAGAATGATAGAGAGAGAGAGTGAGAGAGAGACTGAGATCACATGGACTGAAATGAAATGGCTGGACACTGATATCTACGATGATGGTGACCTCGAGAGGAGTCCAGGTGCGATCATCCACTTGGCACATTTGACTGAAGACATTTGCCAACATCTCAACTTGTCTCCAGCATTCACTGCTGGGCTCCACCATGGCTGAGGATGGTGATGTTTGAGAGGTTCTCCTCCTGTTAGCTGCTTGGTTGTCCACATAGCTGTGTCCACACCTTGCTGCTTTAGGTGTTCAGCAGGCAGGTATTTATATATACATGTAATATATGCATAGATTTTACATATCTGGATAAGTTAGGACATTCAACATTCCTACATTACAGCAGTGACTACACTCCAAAACTACTTCATTGGCTGTAAAGTGCTTTGGGATATCCTGAGGTCATGAAAGGCACCGTAGAATGATAGCTACACTAGGCTGGTACCTCATTCTCTGCTACTCCTGGCTCACTCTTCTACACTTGCACTGAAGCAGGTATAGTCTCCTGGCTTGTTGGTGATCAAGCAGTGAGAGCCATCAGGTTACATATTGTGGTGGGATACAATTCTGCTGCTGCTGATGCTCCGCAGCATCTCATGATGTCATGACCTTCGTCTGTCTCCCTTAGCCTGGTTGTAGTGCCACACTACACGATGGAGAGTGATGCAGCCATTATATATCAGCCTACATTAGATGGTCAAATGCTGCAGGGAGACTCCAGGCCACAACTACTGATTATGGAGCAGAGAAAGTGAGTGCAATGGGCCCGAGGGTCAGTTGCTGAGATGTTACTTGGAGCAGGAATGGAAGACTAACCCTTGAGAACCAGCGGAGGCAGGCTGACAGATAGAGCTTATCAAAAATGCAAACTACTGTTAGATCCGTGTATCTTGATGTTGTGTCCTTCAATAATTAGACAAGAGACTGCAGGGAACGATCAACAGGTGTTTACTAGATGAGGGTTACTCTAAAACTAACAATACAGATCCCTACTCAGGGTTTATATACAGGTGTGGTCACTGCTGGTACTACAGTATACAGGAGCTGTAAAAAGTAGCTCTCCCCCTTAAAGGTACATACATTACAATTCCTCCCCTTTTAGATTAACAGTACAATAACACTCATTTAACAATTAAATATCAAACTAGTTACAATTAACACTTTTAACATGCAACATTAACTGAAAATAGTCTATTTATAAATTCAGTCTTTGGGGAGGCTTCCTGATCCTTTCTGGATAGCGCCTTTCCTGAGTGTCTTGCTCTTGGTGCGGAGGTGATTCTGGCCCCCTGTCGTCGGTTGGTTCATCCGCTTCCGATGCTACTGTTTCTGGGGTAGATGCTACCTGTATGTTGGGTTCATCACCAGGTACGTATAGGCGAGACATGGGGTTGACTCATTCCTGTGACTCTAGGATCTGGTCAACATGGCATCTCACAATGTTCTCCCCAACATCCACTGTGTACATTAGTGGCCCCTGCCGTGTGCATATCGTTCCTGGTCGCCATTTCTCTGTTCGGTAGTCGCGGGCCAAGACTGGTTGCCCTACATTGAAGCTCCTTGTCGGCTTCTCATTGATGTGCTGGAATTGCTTATTTTCAACATCTCTTCGTACATTTGGTCTGAGCAAATCCAGATGAGATCTCAACCTTCGGTTAAAGAACATAATGGCCGGGGCCTGTTTGGTGACTGCATGTATCGCATTTCTGTAGGCTAACAGGAAATTGTCCACCTTATGCTGCAGTGGAATGTCATCATCGCACATGGTCTATACTGCTTTTTTAAAGGTTTGTACGAACCTCTCAGCCAATCCATTTGTGGCTTGGTGATACAGGGTGGATGTGTAATGCCTTACCCCATTCCTTTTCATAAATCTTCAAAACTCTTCGGACACAAACTGTGGTCCGTTATCAGAGCAAATCTGCTCTGGCAAGCCTTTCCTGGCAAAAATGGTCCGTAGGACTGCAATAGTTTTCTCCGTGGTGGTGGAGGACATTTTGATCACCTCAGGCCATTTCGAGTGCGCATCCATGGCTATTAAAAACATTGAGTCCATGAATGGACCAGCAAAATCAATATGCACCCGTTGCCATGGAGATGAGGGCCACTCCCATGGGTGAAGAGGGGCATGTGGTGGTGCATTTTGGGCCTTCTGGCATCCTGAGCAGCTCTTTGTCAGGCCCTCGATTTGCTGATCGATCCCTGGCCACCACACATAAGCCCTAGGAAGGCTTTTCATTTTCACCCCTCCCAGATGACCTTCGTGAAGCTCATTGAGCACTCTCTCCCTTAACTTGGGTGGAATTACCACTCGGGATCCACACATCAAGGTCCCCTGGCATAATGACAGCTGTTCTCTTCTGGATGAGAATGCTGGCAACAGTGAGTCGCCATGTGCTGGCCATCCCTTCACCGTCAAATCATATACCCGAGACAGTGTCGGGTCATTTCGGGTCTCCTTCTCTATACCAGCATTAGTTACTGGCAAGCATTCAATTATAGTCGAATGAAATATTTTGACAGGAATCCACTGCTGGTGCTTCCTCCGCAGTAGGCAGTGGCAGGTGTGATAGCCCATCAGCGTTTCCATGCTGTTTCAAGCCCTTATACTCGATTTCATATTGGTGAGCCCCTAGAAAAAGGGACCATCTTTGTAGCCATTGCGCAGTCATCACTGGAACGCCCTTCTTTGGATTAAAGATGGAGACAAGTGGTTGGTGGTCAGTCAGCAAGGTAAATCTCTGCCCGTGCAGATAGTGTTTGAACTTTTTCACACCCCACACTAGGCTGAGGGCCTCCCTGTCAATCTGGGCGTAGTTACGCTCGGCTGAGGTTAGTGACCGAGACGCAAAGGCTACTGGTCTCTCTGAGCCATCTGGGAATTTGTGCGACAGCACCGCTCCAATGCCATAGGGTGATGCATCGCACACCAACCGAATTGGTAGTGCTGGGTTGAAATGAGCAAACAGCTCTTTTGATGTGATCAATGCTTTGCTCTTCTGGAAAGCTCGTTTACATTCATCACTCCACTTCCTATAGTACCCCCGTTTTCAGTAGGCTGTTCAGTGGGTGTAGTACGTGGGTGTAGTACGGTAGACAAATTCGACAAGAACTTATGGTAGTAGTTCACCAGCCCGAGGAACGACCTCAGTTGTGACACATTTTCCAGTGTTGGAGCCTTGACTACTGCCTCAATCTTTTCAGCGGACTTATGTAACCCCTCTTTACCAATAATGTGGCCACAATACGAGATCTGCTTCTGGAAAAACTCGCATTTGTGGCGATTAGCTCAGAGCCCATATTCCTTCAATCTAGTGAGCACATGCTCCAGGTTGGCGAGGTGATCATTGTCATTTTCGCCCGTGACCAGGATGTCGTCCAAATAACACTGGGTCCCTGGAATACCTTGCAGGACTTGATCCATTGCCCTTTGCCAAATAGCCGGAGCTGATGCTACCCCGAACACCAGCCGGTTGTATTGGTAGAGACCTTTATGAGTGTTGATCGTGACGTACTCTTTCGAGGCTTCTTCTACCTCCATTTGCAGGTACGCCTGGGCCAAATCAATCTTAGTGAAGCGTTTCCCTCCAGATTGCGAGGCGAAAATATCTTCAATCCGCGGAAGCGGATTTTGTACAGTGTTAAGGACTGGGTTCACTGTCACCTTAAAGTCCCCACAGATGCGAACCTTCTTTGGTTCCCCTGGCGTATTACTCAACGACCTCTTCATTACAGGAACGATGGGTGTAGCCCACTCGCTCCAGTCCACTTTGGACAGTACTCCTGAACGTTCCAAACCTTCCAGCTCTGCTTTGATGGCTGGGCAGATCGCATAAGGTACCGGTCTGGCCTTAAAAACTTTGGGCTTGCATTTTCCTCTATTTTGATCGTCGCTGTTATGCCTTTTAGTGTTCTGAGTCCCTGCTGGAACACTTCTTGTGCGTCAGTTAGCATTATGACAGTCATCCAGGTGTGACGTTGTCATCCTTTTTGGCATCTACAGTCAGTGCTTGTATGGAATGCCAATCTAGCTGTATATTCCGGATCCATTCACGTCCTAGTAGGGGTGGTCCTCCATCTGGCAATACATATAGGTCCATTTTTGGTGTTTCCTTGCCGTTATATATAACGTTCACTGTTATTTTTCCTTTGGGGTAGACTTTTTGCCCCGTGTACGTCTTCAAGACAATCTTTGTATCTCTCAAAGGTATATGTGAGAATAGCCGCTTGTAGTCCCTTCGGTTTATGACTGTTAGGGCTGATCCTGTGTCCAATTCCATTTTCACTTGGACTCCTGCTATCTTGAGCATGACCCAGATAGTTTGGTGATCCTCCGTTTTGATCACATTATGTAGTTTCAGACAACCCAGCTCCTTGCTTCCGGAGTGTGTATCACTTTTCTGTTCGTCTGAACTACTCTCCGTCACCTTATGTACCTTCTTGTACTTCTCCTGTGGAGATTTCTTGCTGCTGGTTTTCTTTCCCGACCTGCAGACTCTTGCTATGTGTCCTACTTTTCCACACTGTCTGCACACTTTGTCCTTGAACCAGCAATCCTTATGTTCGTGTGTTGGTCTGCCGCAGCGATAGCACTTCACTGTTCCGTATGACATTTCATTTGTGCCATATTCTTGCGGTCTCCGTTGTATCTCTGCCGCGCCCCGTGCTGCTGCTTCATGTGATACTGCAATGCTGAAAGCCTTGTCCAGCATAAGATCCTTTTCTGATAGAAGCCGTTTCTGGGTTCCTTCACTTTGAAGCCCACACACAAACTTGTCCCTTAAAGTATCTGCTAGTCCCGTTCCAAACTGGCAGTGTTTCGATAGCATGGGCATTTCCGTTAAATACTCAGCATTACTTTCATCTTTATGCTGGTTCCTTTTGTGAAACTTAAATCTTTCTGCTATCAGCAGCGTTGTGGGGTTTAAGTGGTCCTGTAGGATTAACACTATGCTTTCAAAATCCTTTTCTACTGGCTTCTCTGGGGTTACTAGGTTTCGTAGTAAGCCATACGTTTTTGCACCCATTGAGTTCAGCAATACCAGTGCTTTCTTGTCATCTGGCACTTCATTCGCCTTGCAGTATACCTCTATGCGTTCGACATATGTCATCCAATCTTCGACTTCATTGTCGAACGCTGTGATACTGCCACTCTTTGGCATTTTTGGGTGTGGTTAGACTGGCTTAAAATGGTGTCTCCCGCGCTTCTGCCAACGCTGCTCTCGGCGGTCCTCGTGGCAAATAATGATGCCCTGTGGGTTTCGTGCGCTGCTCCTGCGCTGCTGCCAATGCCGCTCTCTGCGGTCCTCGTGGCAATGGCAGCGCCTCGCATTTTCCTGCATGCCTCTCTCCCCCGTTGACGCTGCTCATCCCTTGAACACCGGCTGCGCTCTGCTCGCTCTCGTCTCTCTCCCCGTTGACGCCGCTCAGTCCTGAACACCAGCTGCGCCCTGTGCGCTCTGCCCTCTCTCTCTCCCCCGTCGACGCTGCTCAGCCTTTTTCTGTGCCGCTCGGTCAGCTCTAGCCGCCGCTGTCCGGGAAGTGTCTGCGCAGAACCTGTTGCCAGCCCGTTTCGCTGGACCACCGTGACTGGAAAGCCAAGCCTGGCTCTCGACAGCCTCCCCTGCGATGCTCAAATCTCCGCTGGTTGACTGGGCGGTTGCCCGTGGTCGATGCCCTTGCTTCCGGACTCGACCTCCTTCCACTGTTCTCCAGGAGCGAATCCCTGGGAGGTGATGCAGAGTTACAGGTGGGTTCGAATCTGCATCATCGCCAATGTTATACCCGTGTATCTTAATGTTGTGTCCTTCAATAATCAGACAACAGACTGCAGGGAATGATCAACAGGTGTTTACTGAATGAGGGTTCAAACTGCAACTGACTGTACAGATCACTACTCAGGGTTTATATACAGGTGTGGTCACTGCTGGTTCTACAGGATACAGGAGCTGTAAAAAGTAGTTCTCCCCCTTAAAGGTACATACATTACACCATCCAGGACAAAGCAGCTCACTTAATTGGCGCTCCATCCACCATCTTAACTGTTTACTGCCTTCACCATTGGTGCACCGTGGCTGCAGTGTGTACCATCTACAAGATGCACTGCAGCATCACACCAAGGCTTCTTTGACAGCACCTCCCAAACCCACGACCTCTACCACCTCGAAGGACAAGAGCAGCAGGCACATGGGAACACCACCACTTCCAAGTTCCCCTTCAAGTCAAACACCATCCTGACTTGGAAATACATTGCATTTCCTTCATCATCGCTGGGTCAAAATCCTGGTACTCCCTCCCTAACAGCACTGTAGGAGTACCTTCACCACACGAACTGCAGCGGTTCAAGAAGGTGGCTGATCATCATCACCACCTTCTCAAGGGCAGTTAGGGATGGGCAATAAATTCTGGCCTTGCCAGCAATGCCCACACCCCAGGAATGAAAAAAAACCTTGTGCATTCTATAATGTTTACATTCTGCATTTAATTGTTGATTTATTGTTTTTGATCTGAGCTATATTAACCAATTTGTATATACAAAGACCAGGCATACATCAGAAGGATCCAAGGGATGGATGGAAGGAATCATTGGAAGAACAAAGGTCCTACTGAGGTGATTTCTCATTGGACTGATCTTTTGTCCACCTATTTGGTGTCTAGTCCCTGTTCAGGTGAACACCCCCTCCCACATTAGTTACACCATGGGGGATATAGGGGCAAAGTGTGTTGGGGGCCTTATTTCACAAATCATACCAGCAACACAGGTTAATAAAGTCATAAAACATGCAACGCTCTGGGGTAAATTCATAGAATAGAATTGAAAAGCAGAAATGTTACGTCAATCGTATAGTACCACTGTCGGAGGTGGCAAGTTTCGGAAGAGACGTTAAACCGAGGCCCCGTCTGCTCTCTCAGGTGGACGTAAAAGATCCCATGGGCACTATTTCAAAGAAGATTATCTGCTCATTATCTAGACAGAGTAGATAGAGAGAAACTGTTCCCATTGGCGGAAGGGTCGAGAACAAGTGGACACAGATTTAAGGTAATGTAGGGAGGCATCTTTTACCTGGTTTATGGTAATTTACCTTCCTTCACCTGGTTTACGGTAATTTACCTGGTCAAGCAGCCTTTTGCTGCTGCACTCTGACCAATCCCAAACAGCGGTGACAAATCGCTAAACCCACCCTTCCAGTTCTGACTGGAGGAACTTATAATTAATGATATATTAAAAATGGACAAATGATCTGGATGTAAGAAAGTCAAACTTTATTAACTAAAGAAAACAACACCACACGATCAAAGCAATAAAGAAACTACACCACACGATCAATGTAAAATTGCTTAACAGGGGAAGGCAGACGGCAAAAACGAGGGATAAATGGCTACAATGTAAGTCTTACAATCTTAGCAATTTCCCTTAAATTACCAGCCCTCCAACTCCTTACTAGATTGCCTTGCTGAGGAGTCAGAAACCTGCTGACCTGTGGTCCAAAGAGAGAGAAGAGCTCACCTGCAGGTCCAAGGAAAATAAGAGAGAGATATGCTTCTGAGAAGCTATCTTTATAGCCTGGGAGCTCCTGCTGTCTTGGCGCTGAAAAGGTCTGTGTGCAAATTCGCGCCGAAAAGTTCAAATACACAAGAGAAAGGCCATGAACTTCCTCCATTCATACATGAGACATCACATAGTAGAGTCAATTTCAGTGAATGGATGTGTGTAATCAACCCAATTGTGCATGCTGTCCGATGATTGGCTGATTGAAACGAGCTATTTCCCAGTGGCCAAACTGCTCCCATTGTCTGGAATGGGTGATTCAAACCCATTCAGTTTAAACTGTTCCCTTCCTCAGTTTGAGTGTCCTTTTCAAAAGTCTGGGCTGAGCCTTCGAACCATCTCCATTCACCCTGATGGGGTTTGAATGGGGCTATTTTACTATGTAAACAGAAACCCATTCATTGTGGTCACTCGAAACGGCAGCCTCAAGTGGTTTAATCCCTTATGTCAACAAGGTAGCAGTTTCCTGTAAACAAACATCGATTGTCTCTGAAGGGAAGGGAAACTCCCTTTTTTTGATTGACAGAATTTGACTGCCATTGCCTCCCCTTGTCTGTGAATGGCTTTGAATGGAGTTGATTTACTGTGTAAACAGCTTGGGAGGCTATAGTAAACAAAGCCATTTCCTGTGGACAGCTTTAAGTGGTTTGATCAGTTTCTGTAAACACATCGATTGTATTGGCAGGGTGGGGGAACTCCCCCCTATGCCCACCCCCTGACCGGACCCGCCCATGCTACAGGGTGACTGACAGCCCGGCTCCATTCAAATGCTAACAGAAACCCCCCTTTGATTGGCAGGTCTTTCTCACAGACACACTTACAAGCTGCTATTGTCTCCTGCCATGTGGTCCGACAGCCATTTTAAGCCCTGGAATATTAAAACAGTCCAAAACTCCATCTTTTAATAAAATGATTTTCCTCTCAAAGTGTGCGATTTTCACAGTTCTTTGATTCCAGTGTCCAAGTGCCGCTCTGCCTACGAGCTTTTCAATGCAGCCTTTTTGCAGTTCTGGGTATGTTTTAAAGCATTGTCCAACCCAGAGACAATTTAAATCATACAATTCCTCGTATTAATGTTTCCCGATCTTCGGGGCTGAGGGGATTTTTGCGAACCCCTACAGTAATTGGCAGAAGATCCAAAGGCGACATGAGGAAAAAAGTTTTTAGGCAGCGTGTGGTTATGATCTGGAATGCACTGCCTGAGAGTGTGGTGGAGGCAGATTCAATCGTGGCTTTCAAAAGGGAACTGGATAAGTAGCTGTAGGAAAATAAATTTGCAGGGCTTGGGTCATGTCTCTCTAAGCTGAGTGAATTTTTTGAGGAGGTAACAAGGTGGGTCGATGAGGGTAGTGCATTTGATGTAGTCTTTCTGGATGTTAGCAAGGGTTTTGATAACGTCCCACATGGCAGACTGGTCATGAAAGTAAAAGCCCATGGGATCCGAGGCAAAGTGACAAGTTAGACCTAAAATTGGCTCAGAGGCAGGAAACAAAGGGTAATGGTCGAAGGGTGTTTTTATGACTGGAAGGCTGTGTCCAGTGGGGATCCGCAGGGCTCAGCACTGGGTCCTTTGCTTTTTGTGGTATATATCAATGATTTGGGCTTGAATGTAGGAAGTATGATTAATAAGTTTGCGGATGATACCAAAACTGGCCGTGAGGTTGAAAATGAAGAAGAAAGCTGTAGACTGCAGGAAGATATCAATGGACTGGTCGGTGGGCAGAACAGTGGCAAATGGAATTCAATCCAGAGAAGTGTGAGGTAATGCATTTGGGAGGGCTAACACGGCAAGGGAATACACACTAAATGGTAGGACACTGAGAAGTGCAGGGGATCAGAGGGACCTTGGAGTGCATGTCCACAGATCCCTGAAGGTAGCACGACAGGTAGATAAGATAAGGTGGTTAAGAAGGTATACAGGATACTTGCCATTATGAGCTGAGGAATAGAATATAAGAGCAGGGAGGTTATGCTTGAACTGTATAAAACATTAGTTCGGCCACAGCTAGAGTACTGCGTGCAGTTCTATTCACCACATTATAGGAAGGATGTGATTGCACTAGAGGAGGTGCAGAGGAGATTTACAAGGATGTTGCCTGGGCTGGGGAATTTTAGCTATGAGGAAAGATTGGATAGGCTGGGTTTGTTTTCTTTGGAACAGAGGAGGCTGAGGGGAGACATAATTGAGGTGTATAAAATTATGAGGGGCCTAGATAGAGTGGATAGGAAGGCCCTATTTCCCTTAGCAGAGGGGTCAATAACCAGGGGGCACAGATTTAAAGTAATTGATCGGAGGTTTGAGGGGATTTGAGGAGACATTTTTTCATGGGGGTCTGCAATTCACTGCCTGAAAGGGTGGTAGAGGCAGAGACCCTCATCACATTTAAAAAGTACTTGGATAGACACTTGAAATGCCGTAACCGACAAGGCTACGGACTAAGTTCTGGAAAATGGGATTAGCGTGGATTGCTTTTTTCCGGCCGGCACTGACAAGATGGGCCAAATGGCCTCCTTCTGTGCTGTAACCATTCTATGATTGTATGATTAGATTGCTGTTTGTGGGAGCTTGCTGTGCACAAATTGGCTGCCGCCTTTCCTACATTACAACAGTGACTACACTTCAAAAATAATTCATTGGCTGTAAAGTGCGTTGGCACATCCAGTGGCCATGAAAGGCGCTACAGAAATGCAAGCCTTTCTTTTTCTTTGCTTGGTTAGACCACAGTAGGAGTATGGTGCAGAGTTCTGTTCTCGGTTACAAAAAGGATATAGAGGCACTGGAGAAAGTGCAAAAGATTTACAAGGATAACAGATCTCAGGAGAAAAGGCCCCAGAGGCTCAGGTAGGCGTACCAATCCCCAATCTCAGGGAAGGAGAGAGGTAAAAAGTATTCGAGGTGTGACGTCACCACAAAACAGGTAGGTGATTGGTTGGAGTATTTCTCTCTCTTTTAAAACTTTAAGTCTGTGGTTTATAGTTTTTAAGGTCTCTGTGGTGTAGCGGGGACAGTTTGTAAACCAGGGCCCTTAAATATATCATTTAACTGTAGTGAAATTGGTTGGATTCATTTAATTTTAATTAATTAGTTAAAGGATAAGTCATGGCAGGACAGCCCAGCCCCGTAGTGTGCTCCTCCTGCTCTATGTGGGAAATCAGGGACGCTTCCTGCATCCCTGACGACCATGTGTGCGGGAAGTGTGTCCAGCTGCAGCTACTGACAGACCGCATTGCGGCACTGGAGCTGCGGATGGATTCATTTTGGAGCATTCGCGATGCTGAGGACGTCGTGAATATCACATATAGCGAGTTGGTCACACCGCAGGTAAAGGGTGTACAGGCAGGAAGGGAATGGGTGACCAGCAGGCAGAGTAAGAGGCGCAGGCAGGTAGTGCAGGAATCCCCTGCGGCCATCCCCCTCTCCAACAGATATACCACTTTAAATACTGTTGGGGGGGATGACTCATCAGGGGAAGGCAGCAGCAGCCAACTTCCTGGCACCATGGGTGGCTCTGCTGCACAGGCTGGGAGGAAAAAGAGTGGAAGAGCTATAGTGATAGGGGACTCAATTGTAAGGGGAATAGATAGGCGTTTTTGCGTCCGCAATCGAGACTCCAGGATGGTGTGTTGCCTCCCTGGTGCAAGGGTCAAGGATGTCTCGGAGCGGCTGCAGAACATTTTGGAGCGGGAGGACGAACAGCCAGTTGTCGTGGTGCACATAGGCACCAACGATAGAGGTAAAAAACGGGATGAGGTCCTAAAAGCAGAATATAGGGAGTTAGGAGGTAAATTAAAAAATAGGACCTCAAAGGTAGTAATCTCAGGATTGCTACCAGTGCCACATGCTAGTCAGAGTAGAAATAGGAGGATATTTCAAATGAATACATGGCTAGAGGAATGGTGCAAGGGGGAGGGATTCAAATTCCTTGGACATTGGAATCGGTTCTGGGAGAGGTGGGACCAGTACAAACGGGACGGTTTGCACCTGGGCAGGGCCGGGACCGATGTCCTAGGGGCAGTGTTTGCTAGTGCTGTTGGGGAGGGTTTAAACTAAAGTGGCAGAGGGTTGGGAACCTGAGCAGGGAGACAGAGGAAAGGGAATACAAGGAAAAAAGCAAAAGACAGGAAGGAGAAAAACAAAATTAGAAGGCAAAGAACTCAACGGTTTAAATCAAACATGGTCACAGTAAATAATAATTCATGTAGGTCTGAGAGCGTTAAAAAAACAAGCCTGAAGGCTTTGTGTCTTAATGCAAGGAGCTTTCGGAACAAGGTGGATGAATTAGCTGCGCAAATAGAGGTAAACGAATATGATTTGATTGGGATTACAGAAACATGGCTCCAGGATGGCCAAGGCTGGGAACTCAACATCCAGGGGTATTCAATATTTAGGAAGGATAGGCAAAAAAGAAAGGGAGGTGGGGTAGCATTGCTGGTTAAAGAGGGGATTAACACAATTGAAAGGAAGGATATTAACTCTGATGATGCGGAATCTGTATGCGTAGAACTGAGAAATATCAAGGGGCAGAAAACGTTAGTGGGAGTGGTATATAGACCTCCAAACAGTAATACGGAGGTTGGGGATGGCATTAAACGGGAAGTTAGAGACGCGTGCAATAAGGGCACAGCAGTCATCATGGGTGACTTTAATTTACATATAGATTGGGCTAACCAAATTAGTAAAAATACTGTGGAGGAGGAATTCCTAGAATGTTTACGGGATGGTTTTCTGGAACAATATGTCGAGCAACCAACCAGAGATCAGGCCATCTTAGACTGGGTATTATGTAATGAGAGAGGATTAATTAGCAATCTTGTTGTACGAGGCCCCTTGAGTCAGAGCGATCATAATATGATAGAATTCTTCATTAGGATGGAGAATGAAATAGTTGACTCGGCGACTAGGGTCCTGAATTTAAATAAAGGAAACTACGATGGTATAAGCTGCGAATTGGGTAGGATTGATTGGGGAATGTCACTCAAAGTGTTGACGGTGGATAGGCAATGGCAAACATTCAAAGACCGCATGGATGAACTACAGAAGTTGTTCATCCCAGTTTGTGATAAGAATAAAACTAAAAGGGTGACTCAACCGTGGCTAACAAGGGAAATTAGGGATAGCATAAGATCCAAGGAGAGGGCATATAAATTGGCCAGAAAAAGCAGTAAGCCTGAGGATTGGGAGCAGTTTAGGATTCAACAAAGGAGGACAAAGGGATTAATTAAGAAGGGGAAAATAGAATATGAAAGTAAGCTCGCAGGGAACATAAAAACTGACTGTAAGAGCTTTTATAGATATGTGAAGAGAAAAGGATTAGTGAAATCAAGTGTAGGTCCCTTGCAGTCAGAAGCAGGGGAAGTTATAATGGGGAACAAAGAAATGGCAGACCAATTAAATGCATATTTTGGTTCTGTCTTCACATAGGAGGACACAAATAACCTCCCAGAGATGTTGGAGAGCATAGGGTCTGATGAGAGGGAGGAACTGAAAGAAATCAGTATTTGTAGGGAAATGGTGTTGGGGAAATTGATGGGATTGAAGGCCGATAAATCCCCAGAGCCTGATAATCTGCATCCTAGGGTACTTAAGGAAGTGGCCCTAGAAATAGTAGATACATTGCTGATCATCTTCCAAAATTCGCTGGAATCTGGAACTGTACCCATGGATTGGAGGGTAGCTAATGTTACCCCACTATTCAAAAAGGGTGGTAGAGAGAAAGCGGGGAATTACAGACCGGTAAGCCTGACATCGGTAGTGGGGAAAATGCAGGAGTCCATTATAAAGGATGTAATTACTGAGCACTTGGAAAACAGTGACAGGATCGGACAAAGTCAACATGGATTTACAAAAGGTAAATCGTGCTTGACTAATCTACTGGAATTTTTTGAGGATGTAACTGGGAAAATAGATAAGGGAGAACCAGTAGATGTGGTGTATTTGGACTTTCAAAAGGCTTTCGATAAGGTCCCACATAAGAGATTAACGTGTAAAGTTAAGGCACATGGGATTGCGGGCAAGCTATTGACTTGGATAGAGAACTGGTTGGCGGACAGAAAGCAGAGAGTAGGAATTAACGGGTCTTTTTCCGAGTGGCAGGCAGTGACTAGTGGGGTACCGCAGGGATCGGTCCTTGGACCCCAGCTATTCACAATATACATTAATGATCTAGATAAGGGAACTAGATGTAATATCTCCAAGTTTGCAGACGACACAAAGCTGGGTGGGTGTGTGTGCTGCGAGGAGGATACCGAGAAACTCCAGGATGATTTGGACAGGTTGGGTGATTGGGCAGAAGCGTGGCAGATGCAATATAGCGTGGATAAATGTGAGGTTATCCACTTTGGTGTCAAAAACAGAAAGGCAGACTATTATCTGAATGGCAATAGATTGGGAGAAGGGGAAGTGCAACGAGACCTGGGTGTCCTTGTGCACCAGTCGCTGAAGGTAAGCATACAGGTGCAGCAGGCGGTGAAGAATGCAAATGGTATGTTGGCCTTCATAGCAAAAGGGTTTGAGTACAGGAGCAAGGATGTCCTGCTGCAGTTGTACAGGGCCTTGGTGAGACCACACCTTGAGTACTGTGTGCAGTTTTGGTCACCTTATCTGAGGAAGGATGTTCTTGCCATGGAAGGAGTTCAGTGAAGATTCACAAGGCTGATCCCTGGGATGGCAGGAATGACGTATGAGGAGAGATTGGGTCGATTGGGCTTATACTCGCTGGAGTTTAGAAGAATGAGAGGGGATCTCATCGAAACTTATAAAATTCTGACAGGTCTGGACAAACTAGATGCAGGTAGAATGTTCCCGATGGTCGGAGAGTCCAGAACCAGGGGTCATAATCTAAGGATAAGGGGTAAGCCATTTAGGACAGAGATGAGGAAGAATTTCTTCACCCAGAGAGTGGTGAACCTGTGGAATTCTCTACCACAGAAGGCGGTTGAGGCCAAGTCTTTAAATATATTCAAGAAGGAGTTAGATATATTTCTTAGAGCTAAAGGTATCAAGGGATATGGGGAGAAGGCAGGTACGGGGTACTGAGTTTGGATGATCAGCCATGATCTCATCGAATGGTGGAGCAGGCTCGAGGGGCCGAATGGCCTACTCCTGCTCCTATCTTCTATGTTTCTATGTTTCTATGACCAGTTACAACTATCGAGGAATTTTGCTGGAGCTCTTTCCTAGAGGTTTTATGAAGAGTTTCAATGGGGTCGACAGATGTTTCCACTTGTGGGGAAAGAACTAGGAGTTTGTGTAGTTTAGCTGTGACCTCTGCAAATAATTGCTGTTTATAAAATGCAATTTTGTTTTCAAGAATCGTTCAATGATTTTTTTTTGAAGGGGCACGGTTAAAGAAGAGTTCAAGAAGTAGAAATATGATTAATTCCTGAGTTAGGACATTCAACATTCCTACATTACAACAGCGACTACACTTCAAAACTACTTCATTGGCTGTAAGGTGCTTTGGGACATCCTGAGATCGTGAAAGGCGCTGTAGAATGATAGCTTCACTAGGCTGGTACCTCATTCTCCGGTATTCCTGGTGCTGCTCCTGGCTCACTCTTCTACACTTGCATTGAAGCAGGGTTATTTTCCTGGCTTGTTGGTGATCAAGCAGTGAGGGCCACCAGGTTACATATTGTGGTGGGATACAATTCTGCTGCTGCTGATGGTCCGCAGCACCTCATGATGTTTGGACTACTAGACCTGTCCTTAGTCTGTCTCCCTTAGCCTGGTGGTAGTGCCACACTACACGATGGAGAGTGGTGCAGCCATTATATATCAGCCTACATTAGACGGTCAAATCCTGCAGGGAGGCTCCAGGCCACAACTTCTGACACTAGAGCAGAGAAAGTGAGTGCAATGGGCCCGAGGGTCAGTTGCTAAGATGTTATTTGGAGCAGGAATGGAAGACTGACCCTTGGGAACCAGCGGAGACAGGCTGACAGACGGACCGTTTGCCTGCCTGCCTCTCTTCCGCGGCTATGTTCGCGCCCGGGTGGCGCTGCAGATGGGGCACGCGGTGTCCGCCGGCACGCTTGAGGCCTTCCGCGACCGGTGGGCGCCGCGGGGACTGGAGTGCATCATCACCCCGGCCAACGCAATTTTAACTTAATTTGTTCAGTTTTATTTTATTTGTTTAATGAAAAAGAGTGACAGGCTGACAGATACAGCGTATCAAGAATGCAAACTACCTCCCCGAGTAACCCGTGGGAACAGGAACCCGCCACACTGGGATTGGCTCCAATTCCTGCCGCACTCGGAGCCCGGCCATAAAGCGGCTTGGTGTGGGAGGAGATTATTATTCTACTTGCAGCAACCAAGATGGGCCATTGGACGGTTGGCTGCTCTCTCTGCCTCTTCGCTGGGCTCTCCTTACTCCGAGCCCAGCCACTGCTTCTCGGCGATGATGTTTGTCCGACAGACCCAGGCTGGAGATTTGAGTGCGGCCACCCAGACATTAGCAGCACCGACTGCATCAGCCAGGGTTGCTGCTTTGACCCGCGGGGCTCGAATGTCCATCCCTGCTTCTACAGTCTGAGGAACAGCCCAGGTAACAAAGCGCTCCTCGACCCGATTCTAGAGGGAATACTTGTGGGGATGGGGGAGGAATCCAACTTGTAGACCAGGACATGATCCACGGACTTGTTGCTGTCTCATTCTGTGTAATGGGGCAGGGTGGACATGTCTGTTGACCGAACTCCTCCCGTGGAGTCCTGAGTGTAGCTGCTTCCCCTTGGTGTATGGTATTGTAATTAACTAAATAGAACATCAAGGTGTATGGCTGTTCCTCCCGCCATCATATTGAAGGCAGGTGTCAATAGTTGAGGTTCGGGGTATTGGAAGGAATTAGCTCGGTTTGTGAATACTTGCTGGAATGAGGAAATGGTGTCCAGTTTGATTCAGTTGAAGTCAAGTAACCTGCTGCTGAAATTGTATAATGAGTGACCCTATTGCTCTGCGAAGGTGTTGATTCTGTCGATCAGGTGGTTATTGGGCATTATTAATGGTACATGTCTGGTCTACAATGGCAGTAAATCTCAAACCTGTGCTTCATCTAATGGTGGTAGGGTGGAGCAAGTTTGGCCTTGACGGTTGATCCACCTGGTGAAGGAACATTGGTGGTAAAATTGGCCTTTCAGTAGAATTGGTAATGTGTTGAGTCTGCAGGATCTCTTCTACAGGTTGGTTGGTCAAGCTGTTACTGGATTAGTAGTTGTTGAGAACATGGAATCTTCTGTAGGCTACAATTTATATTTATGAATTCTCTCATTGAATAGCCAGTCACACCCACAGTAGTGGAAAGGTAACTGCTGTTGCAAGGAAGGTTTTTTGATGGTAAATATCTGCCACACCTGATGCATGTGTTTGGGTTGTTGCTTATAAATATTGGTGGCCTGCAGTAGACCTTTGGACTCCAATGTTTTGATTTCCATGTGGTTTGGAGTTTGCTGCTGATTGGTACAAAGTAGCTCCCACCTTATGATGTTCTCTTGAATGGTGGTAGCAAAAAAAAATCACTATCCAGTCCAGAGCTTCCAATGCAATAGCATGGATATCTTGTAGGCTGCCTGAGAATTTCATCTGAGGGCAATGCTCAATGTTGTGATCCAGGGTCTAATTAGGAGCTCCACAGTCGCATGATGGGCATGCTTTAATCTTCCACCTATGCAGATGGTGGCAGCATCTACCATGACTGGTTCTGAGGCAGTTGATTGTCCTAGTTTGATCCTTCAGGCTGTACTATGAAGTCCTCTATGGAATCCATTTGGAATGTTGCATTTCACCATCTGTCAAGACTGAAGGGTTTTGGCAAGTGTCCAAAATTGCTTTCTAGATTTGAGATGGGTTGGCCTAGATCGGCATGTCTCTTCTGGTGTAGCGGTAGTTGCATCTGAGACTGCATATTCACAGCGTAAGTGTGGTGACCAATTACCTGTGTCATTAAAAAAAACATCTGGTTCACTAATTTCCTTTTTTGGGGAAGGAAATCTGCTGTCTTTGCCTGGACTGGCCTATGAGTCCAGACCCACAGCAATGTGGTTGACTCTTAGCAGCTCTCTGAAATGGCCCAGCAAGCCACTGAGTTGTACCAAACCACTGACTGTCACTGGGAACCTTCCCCCACATGGAAGGCAGCTCACCACCACCTTTTTATGGGGCAATAAATCCCAGCCTTGCCAGTGACCCCCACATCCTGTGAATTAATAATAAAACAATAACTCAATCTGAAATCACTGCTAGCCATGGGTCAAGTGATATGCAGTTGGGATATAGATCAGTCATGATCTCATTGAATGGTGGCACCGGCCTGAGGGGCAGACTGGCCGAGACCTGTTCCCAGCTAATATAAATGCATCCTTGCTCACTCCACTGTCAAACTAAATGGTTGTGCTTCTACTTGGATTCTAGTCCTGTTCCTGCTGTGAGCTGGTCTGTGGCTTTTGAGACTCTGTCCCTCAAGTCTCTGGTCTGAGACCTCTGATTTCTCCACGAATGAGCAGTGGAATTGAATTGTAATTCTCTTGCAGTGTGCACAGCGGATGGTCAGTTCATCATAGTGATCTCCAAGACCCTGACCCTTCCTGCCCTCAACCTGTCATCTCTGTATGTGAAAGATGGACAAGAAGCAGAGTGCAGGCCTAAACTAACCACTGCCCAGCTTGCGACCTTCCGCTTCCCGATTACCTCTTGTGGCTCGACCAAGCGGGTGAGTATTAATGGGCCGAGCATTCTCCACCTGAATGAACCAGCTCCCTATTAACCAGTGTCCTCATTGCAGGAGGAGAATGGAACCTTGGTGTATGAAACGGATGTGTTGGGTAAGAGGATGATTCTGACTGGGAAACTGGGCTCAATAACCCGAGACAGCACCTTCAGGTAGGAGGATGGTGGGGAGATGTTGGGGTTGGAGGGATGTGTTGCTGGATGAAGCTCCACCTGCTATTGTCTCTCTGCAGCCTGCATGTCCAGTGCAAGTACAAGGGGAGGAAAGAGACTGGCTTACAAATCAATGCCACGGTTTACACGGCTCCTCCACCACCTCCAGCTTCTGATGATGGGATTCTGAAACTGGAACTGAGAATTGCAAAAGGTACAACGGCCCTGGGTAATGGTGACAGAAGCACTGGGAATGTGTCGATGCAGGGAGTTACTGATTCTTCTGTCTGCCTTTCAGGTGGTAACTACAGATCCTGGTATGTGGATAGTGACTACCCCATTCAGAGTATCCTTCAGGACCCGGTGTTTGTGGAGGTTCGTGTCCAGGACCGCACGGACCCAATGATTGTCCTGAGGTTGCATGACTGCTGGGCGACTCCTGTCCCAGCCCCAAACTTCGAGGTGCAATGGAGTTTACTGGTGGATGGGTAAGGAAAAGTTGAATGGAAGGGCTAATGGTTATAGAAAATGATGATGGGCAGGGAAAGATCAACTGTTCAATCAAGCCTGCCCTACACTGACACTAGCATTGTGACTAGACCGTTCCTACTCATCTGAATAACCACGCAATCTCCTGGGAGAGACAGAAAACCCAGGACCAATGAGAGGGAGGTGGGTGGGGGAATACTGATTCCTCTGATTGCATCAGGTGATTGCATCCAGTCCTGGAGATCACATGGGCCACACTCTGCCAAATGTTAATTGTGAAGACACTTGCCTTCTATGTGATCGGAGCTCTGCTTCTGGCCAAGGACCAGTCCAGCTCTCCCCTGGTAGGTAGGCAGCAAATTGGAACCAACCCTTTGTCTGTGTTCTAGTCACTTGCTACTGTCTAGCCGGGGGGGGGGGTAGGAAGTAGAACCACCCAACATTAGTCTATTCCTACTCTTGCCCAAACACCTCCCCATGTCCTCGTATGTCAAACTAATAATCTCAGCAAGGATGCTATACAGCCCTTTATAGATCTCCATCAGGCCACCTCTAATTCTATGCTGGTCAAGGATAAATAGACACCGCTCAATGTGTCTGAGTAGCTAAGGTGCTTGTAGCTAGGATTCATTCTTGTAGTTCCTCAGTACCTTCTCCCATGGAAGCAGAGGGTAGTGGTTGATGTGTTTTTTTGTGACTGGAAGGCTGGTTCCAGTGGAGTTCTGCAGGGCTCAATACTAGGTCCCTTGCTTTGTGTGGTGTATATATCAACAATCTTGACTTGAATATAGGGGGGTATGATTAACAAGTTTACAGATGGTACTAAAATCTGCTGTGTGGTTGATACTGAAGGAAGCTGTAAACTGCAGGAAGATATCAATAAATTGGTCAAGTGGGCAGAATAGTGGCAAATGGAATACAACCTGGAGATGTGAGGTAATGCATTTGGGGAGGGCAACAAGGAAAGGGAATACACATTAAATGGTAGGACACGAGTAGTGTAGAGGAACAAAGGAACCTTGGCGTGCATGTCCACAGATCCCTGAAGGTAGCAGGCCAAGTAGATAAGGTGATTAAGAAAGCATATGTAATGCTTGCCTTTATTAGCTGTGGGATAGAAAACAAGAGCAGGGGGGTTATGCTTCAACTGCATGAAACACTAGTTAGGCCTCAGCTGGAGTACTGTGTGCAGTTCTGGTCACCACATTACAGGAAAGATGTGATTGCACTAGAGGGTACAGAAGAGATTTACAAGGATGTTGCTGGGAGTAGAGAATCTTAGCTATGAGGAAAGACTGGATAGGCTGGGTTTGTTTTCCTTGGAACATAGGAGGCTGAGGAGACCTTATTGAGGTGGGTAAAATTGGGGGGCCTAGATCAAGTGGATAGAAAGGTCCTATTTCCCTTGGCAGAGGGCTCAAGAACCAGGGGGCACAGATTTAAAGTAATTGGTGGAAGGTTTAGAAGTGGGTCATGTGATTAGGCTGGATAGCTTTGTTGGCCGGTGTGGACGCTGTAGTGTATGTACTTTGCAGAAGGACCTATATTCTGCAGCCCCTGTATACTGCAGTACCAGTAGTGACCACCCCTGTATATAAGCCTGTGTAGTAACATTTGCATAGTAGTTCCAGGTTGCCTCCATTCAGTAAAGACCTGTTATAACCAACTCCTGCAGTCCGTGTCTCAATTATACACGGACATAATAGACGCGATGGGCCAAAATGGCCTCCTTCCGTGCTGTAACTTTCTATGATTCTATGAGGGGACCAAAACTAGGTGTAGTACAATTGATGCAGTCTATCCAATGACATGCATAGTGACTGAATGTTGTCCTTTGATTTGTATTGAATAGTTCTATGAATACAATCCAATACCCTGTTGGCTTTAGCTAAGTTTCTCTACATGGGTCAAGAGAAAATGTTCAGGATCATTCAGTATTGTTCCACTAATGCAGCAGTTACTATTGCACTAACAAAGCTGAACGTGACCCTAGCTTTAGGAGTAATGGGGTGAACTAATTGGTACATTGTAGATGGCTACTTTCTCATCGAAGGAATGGCTTGCACTCTAACCCTTGCAACCAATGAATGAAAATCCCTTTTTTTTTTATTGGATCAGTTTATTTTCCTGCTCCCACTGACTGACCCTCCTGTTGCAGGTGCCCCTATGAGGGTGATGACTACCAGACCCTCCTACACCCAGTGGATGTGTTTTCTGGCCTGCAGTTCCCAACCCATCACAAGCGGTTTGAAGTGAAGACTTTTGTTTTCCTGGATGGAGATTCTGCCCAGCCCCTCACTGGACAGGTAACCAAACAGGAGTCTGAGCCAATGAAATCCTTTACTGGCTCCTTGTATAATAGCCTGGTTCATCTGTCTGCATGAAGCTCGCTGTAAACTCCTTTCTGTTCTAGGTTTACTTGCACTGCAGTGCTGAGGTGTGCTCCCCCTCTGCTCAGGATGACTGTACATCCAAATGTGGCCGAAGTGAGTCTTTGATTTAATCTCTTGCTGATTTTGTTCTGATGCAGAATTAGTTTCTAGTCAAAGCAAAAATAATTTGCTGGTGTTACAGTAATATCTGGCCAGTTCCCAGTTCCCTACAACGAGAGGTTTATCACTCTCTCCCTTCCCATTGAGAGCAGGTTTGTTCATATTGGAAGGACCCTTATCTATAAATGGGAGCCAGAACTCTTAACCAGAATCTCCAGGGCCTGACTGCAATCGTCAGAACATAAGAAATAGGAGCAGGAGTTGGCCGTTTGGCCCCTCGAGCCTGCTCCGCCATTCAATAAGATCATATCTGATGACCTCAACGCCCCTTTCCTGCCTGCTCCCCATAACCTTTGACTTCTCTGCAGCTCAAATATGTATATCTCTGCCTTGGATATCTTCAATGACTCTGCCTCCACAGCTCTGGGGTAGAGAATTCCAAAGTTTCACGACCCCCTGAGAAGAACTTCCTCCTCATCTTTTCAAATAGGCGACCCCTTATCCTGAAACTGTGCCTCCCCCCAGTTCTAGATTCCACCCTGAAGGAAACATCCTCCCTGCATCTACACTTGAGCCTCCTCAGAATCTTATGTTTCATCTAAATTCCAATGAGTATAGGCTCAACCCTGCTTCATAAGACAACCCCTTCATCTCAGGAATTAATCTAGTGAACGTTCTCTGGACTGCCTCCAATGCAAATATATCCCCCCTTTTTTAAATAAGGAAACCAAAACTACGCAGTACTCCAGGTGTGGTGTCACCAGTGCCCTGTACAGTTGTAGCAAGCCCTCCCCACTTTTATACTCCCATCACCCCTTGCAATAAAGGCCAACATTCATTTGCCTTTCTAATTACTTGCTGTACCTGCATGCTAACTTTTTGTGTTTGATGTACAAGGACTCCCAGATCCATCTGTACTGCAGCATTAGACAGTCTCTATATTTATATATATTTTTTTAAATTTGCTTTAAAATTTCCAACCAGTGGATAACCTCAGTTTCCCACATTATACTCCAGCTGCCAAATTTTTGCCCACTCACCCTATCCATATCCCTCTGCAGACATTTTATGTCCTCACAATTTGCTTTCCCACTTATCTTTATCATTAGCAAATTTGGCTACATTACACTCCCTTCATCCAAGTCATTAAAATAGATTGTAAATAGTTAAGGCCCCAGCACTGATCTCTGGCACCCCACTAGTTAGTTTGCCAACTGGAAAATGACCCATTTATCCTGACTTTGTTTTCTGTTAGTTAGCCAATCTTCTATCCATGCTAATATATTACCCCCAACCCATTGAGCTCTTATCTTGTGCAGTAATCTTTTATGTGACACCTTATCAAAGACCTTTTTTGGAAATCCAAATACACTACATCTACTGGTTCCCCTTTATCCACCCAGCTTGTTACATCCTCCAAGAACTGTAGTAAATTTGTCAAACATGATTTCCCTTTCATACAATTAAGCAGAGTCAACATGGCTTTATGATCTAAATGTCCTGCTATTACTTCCTTAATAATGGATTCCAGCATTTACCCAATGACCGGCTAACTGGCCTATAGTTTCCTGCTTTTTGCCTCCCTCCTTTCTTCATTTGTTACATTTGCAGTTCTCCGACTGCTCCAGAATCCAGGGAATTTTGGTAGATTACAGCCAACACATCTGCTATCTCTGCAGCCACTTCTTTTAGACCCTAGGATGCAGGCCATCAGGTCCAGGGGACTTGTCAGCCTTTAGTCCCATTAGTTTGCCTAGTACTTTATATCTCTAGTGATAGTCATTGTTAAGTTCTTCCCTCACAAAAGCCCCTTGATTGATTATCAATTATTATTGGGATGCTTTTGTTGTCTTCTACTGTGGAAACTGATATGAAATATTTGCTCAAAGTCTCTGCCATTTCCCTGTTTTCCATTATTAATTCCCCAGCTCCAACATTTACTTAGCTACTCTCTTCCCTTTATGTATCTGTAGAAGCTCTTGCTGTCTCTTTATATTTTTTGCTAGTTTACACATCATCTATTTAGTCATCCTTTGCTGGTTTCTAAGGCCTACCACTAATCTTCACAACATTGTATGCCTTTTCAATCAATTAGATGCCTTCCTTAGTTAGCCACAGATGGTTCATCCTTCTGTCTTTCTTTCTCACTGGAATAAACGGAGCGTTATGAAATGGCTGCCACTGCTTATCTACTGTCTTACCCTTTAATCTATTTTCCCAGTCTACTTTAGCCAACTCTATCTTCATACCTTTGTAATTGCCTTTATTTAAGTTTAGGACACTAGTTTCAGACCCAAATGTCTTGCCCTAAAACTTCTCATACTATGATCACTGTTCCCTAGGGGATCATTAATCCTGTCTCATACACATTACCAGATCTAAAATAGCCACCTCCCTAGTTGGTTCCACAACGTTTTGTTCTAAGAAACCATCCTGAATACAATCTATGAACTCTTCCTCAAGGATACCCTTGCCAATTTGATTTGTCCAATCTACATGAAGATTAAAATCACCTATGATTATCACAGTACCTTTCTTACAAGCCCCTATTATTTCTTGATTTATACTCTCTCTGTCGCTCCTACAGTGTAGCTACTGCGGGGGGACCTATAGACTACTCCCACCGGTGACTTCTTTCCTGTACTATTTCTTATCTCCACCCAAACTGATTCTACATCCTGCTCTTCTGAGCCATATCATTTCTCGCCACTGCACTGATCTCATCCTTTATTAACAGAGCTACCCCACCTCTTCTTCCTTTCTGCCTATCTTCTGAAATGTCAAATACCCCATAATATTCAGTTCCCAGCTTTGGTCACCTTGCAACCATGTCTCTAATGACTATCAGATCATGGCCATTTATTTCTCTTTTTGCCATCAACTCCTCTATCTTGTTACGAATGCTGCATGCGTTCAGATAGAGCTTTTAATTTTCCCTTTACCATTTTTACCCACTCTGAAACTATTTGCCGGTGCATGCTTATGTTTGTACGCTCTGTCTCCTGTCACACTCTGGTTATCGGTTCTCCTATTGCTACCCTGCACTATTGCCTTCTCCTCCTTTCTGTCTTTCTAAATTCCCCTTCGCCTCAATCCCCCCTCCCACTAATAGTCTCAGTCTAGGTAGTGTCTAGCTGTTTGCCCATCATTGCAAACATTGAACTGGAAGTGCAGATGGTGTAACGTGGGTTGGTCTCTGGCTATATAGCAGGTAAAGTGTGATCTCCAGTGTCTAGTCAGGAGTTTTCTTCTTGGAGATGATACATGGGTGGGTCAGGACAAAACTGTCTGCTAACAATGTCTCATTTCCCAATAGAGAGACGCAGGAGTACAGGTGACCATGAGGGAACATTGGTGAGTGCTCCTGGTCCCATCATATTCCTGGAAGGTGAGAGTCATCTGTCTAAGAAGCTGCTTGAAGAGAATGGTAAGTGGAGGTTCTTCAATAGGCCACTGTGAACCCTTCCGAATATAACACCTTGTGTCTCCCAATAGATGCTGCTGGGTCTCCTTCTCGGTTTCTGCGTGGAGCAGCCATTGGCTTCATGGTGGTGGCTCTGTCCCTGTTGGTGGTGATGGCTGCAGTGTACAGGATGAAGAAACCAAGAGCTCTCTCTTCCCAATGTAGTGAGATTGAACTGTAGACCTGAACAAATAAACCAGCTGGACAGATGTGTGCCTTTTGGGTGTTGATGTGAATCATGAAATGGCTATTAGGAAGTCCTAGGTACACTAGTAGTAAACATTAAATCCCACTGACTGGAGGGACAAGGTGTAAACTGAGCAAAGCTTTACCGTCAGACATGGTAACTATCTAATCCAGCACTCCTTGTGTCTAGTTGAGGTTGGGGGGGGCCCCCCTGCCCCCACAAGAAAAAGCAAAGCCCTGGCTTTTGTCAGCTGACAAGGTGGGGGGGTCATTGGGAAATCCTTTTGCTCTAAAGAATGACCTGATTACAATGTGCATTAGTACTTACAGTAATATTGTCTTAGGCTGCCCTGCATTCAACTTCTAACCAGTTTTTTCTTTATTGAGGATTAGACCTTGGGTTGACTTAGATCCTGGGAAAGAATGTGTGGGTAACTTGGTTTGTTCTATGCAAAAGCAGGAGTGTGGCACATGATCAAGATGTCTTAAATTAAGAAACCACCAAGGCTGCTGCAGTGGTGCCTGAGAACCTTCACCTATCTCGTCTACAAGGGTCATACTTTTTATTTCTCTCCTGCTCCCTCCTTCCCTGCAGCTGCCTGTTTGCCATGTGCCTATGATGGACTGCAGGCTGAGTGCTTTTGTGTAGTGTGCTATTGTTTGGCATGGCACCTCAAGTGAACAGTTGAGGACCTTTTCCTACAGATGCTCAGGCTCCTGCCTGTAGGCCTAGCAGACCTTTAGTGGAACAGTATTTCTCTTTGGACTGGGTTGGGGATTCATGGCAAGAACTGAGCCAGAGCGTCACTGATCTCATTAGACCCAACACCAATGTCGGGCTGGTCAGTGAAGCAGTGCCCTGCAGTGGGGACATGGCTGGCATGGACATAGATGATGGTGGCCATGTCTCCTCCACTGCCTACATGGCAGAACTGTCTAGGGCTTCAGCTGCTATGATTATGCATCAATCCCAACCACATTACAGCCAGCCACCTTACCAGTTGTGTATGAAGGATAGATGTCTCCCTTTGCCTTGAGGGCAAGTGTGATAGTAGAAAATAACAGGCATGTGGAGCTCACTGATGCCCATTTTTTGGTCTGCCCTCTGGCTCCTGCTCTACATGGGGAGGAGGGTGAGAACCATAGCCTGGCAGCTGAATCTAGAAGTTGTGAATATGAAGAATGTATTTTAGCAGCTCAATGTTGTGCAAAGGACTCCCCGGGGGTGAGGGGGAACTTCAGTTGCGCTTATGGGGTACAAAGCAACTATTGCCTGGGCACGGCGATTTTTGCACCATTTGTGAAATTGACCAGATTTTGCGGCAGTGCTCAGCACTACGCCACAATCTCCTGCGCCCACAGATCATGACGTCAGTCGAGCGTATAGCACCCTGGACCGGATATTGAGTGGCTGCACCTGCTGCTAGCAACGACAGGTTGAGGGGAATGTTTTGCAGTCGGGAAGGGACTGGGGAAGTGCTATTTAAAGGTGACCGCTTCATGCCTCTTTGTCTGACATTTTTGCACTACTCAGTGAGACACACTATTGGAGAGATTCAATGCTGTGAAGGAGTTTTGGGTCCTGAGTAGCATTTTGCAGTATCATTTTGATTTAACCTTCCTTGCATGCATCGATTTTTAGAAGAGACTATGGGGGCTTCACTCTAAGCTCCTTTCCAAGGCGCCTCCATTGTTCTTTCCAGCAGATTTGATGTACAGGCCTTTGAAGGCTGGAATGAGCAGGGTGTGCAGGCTGGAGAGCAAGATCGACAGACCCCTTAAGAACTAGCCAGCGCCGGTCTGTTCCATTGCTGACTGACATCACATGAGCTTCGCCAGCCCTCTGAGGTAGCTCCTTGCTGTTGGCGCCTTAACACAGGTGTGTAGCACCGGATTTAGTGCTCCAATCACCTCCAGGGACGATAGAAGCCACGTTTGGAGACGGAGGCAATAATTTGCACTTTGTTAAACTTTGCACCCGGCTGATAATTGCACCCCAAACAAGGTGATCCCAAAATCCTTACCCCCTGCCCTGCCAACCACCCCAGGAGTTTAGATTACAATGGCCCAGATTTTGTGGACAAAAGGCTGTGTGAACTGCTTTTGCTGTTAATATACAGATTGGCCAGCAAAGATACTCCCTGAATTTCAAATCCCACCAGTTGCTGATTGATTTATGCCTCTCCACCATTAGTTTTGCATAAATGACATTTTCCCTTAACCTGCCTGTGCTTTTAATGAAGTTGTTGCAGTTGTATATTTGCCAGAGTTCAGTTTCTTGTGTAAGTACCCTTTCACTGACTGATCCCCTCTCTGGCCCGGATAGTGAACAAAATGTAGGGTCTCTTTTGTTCGTCTTGTGAATTGTTCCACATTTTACAAATTCTTGCTTTGCCTCTTGATCCTTGATCGGAGCTGACATTAAATTTACCCACTCTAATTCACCCTCCTTCTCAGTTAATTCTTCAATCAAGGAGATACACCTCTTGTTCAGCCAGGGTACTGTTATCCTCACCATGCTGATTATCACCTCACACTTCCACCAACTTGGTTGGCAAAATTATTAAAAACCTAATGTCTATCCATGATCCTGACCATATCGGCAGGAGTGACCACAGCACAATCCTTGTGGCGACCAAGTTCTGTCTTCCCTATAGACATCCTCCATTGTGTTGTGTGGCACTACCACCATGTTAAATGTGATAGATTCAGACCAGATCTAGCAGCACGAAACTGGGCAGATATGAGGCGCAGTGGGCCATCAGTAGTAGCAGAATTTTATTCCACCACAATCTGTAATATCATGGCCTGGCATATCCCTCACTCTACCATTAACATCAAGCCAGGTGACCAAACATGGTTCAATAATGAGGAGCAGCACCAGGTGAACCATAAAAATAAGGTGACAAACTGGGGAAAGTGCAACCCAGGACGATATGGATACTGAAGCAGCATGCTACAGACAAAGCTAAGCGATCCCACAAACAACGTATCAGATCATTTGTCAATGGTGGGGGGGCAATTAAACAACTAATGGGGGGGAGGAAGAGGAGACTCCAAGAACAACCCCATCCACCATGATGGCAGAGCCCAGCATCTGACTGCAAAAACGAGGCTAAAGCGTTTGAAACCATTTTCAGCCAGAAATGCCAAGTGGATGCGCCATCTCGGCTTCCTCCTGAAGTCCCCACCATTACAGAAGCCAGTCTTCAGCCAATTCAATTAAGCTCCATGTGCTATCAAGAAATGGCTGAACACACTGGATACAGTAAAGGCTCCAGCTGTCGTGGTGAGGACTTGTGCTCCAGAACGAGCCGCGTCTCTAGCCAAGCTCTTCCAATATATAATTACAACACCGCCATCCACCCGACAATGTGGAAAATTGCCCAGGTAGGTCCTGTCCCCAAAAAGCAGAACAAATCCAATCTGGCCAATTTCCGGCCCATCGGTCTACTCTCAATCATTAGCAAAGTGACATCAACAGTGCTATCAAGCGGCACTTACCAAATATATGCTCACCGATGCTTAGGTTGGGTTCTGCCAGGACCACTCGGCTCTAGACAGTAAAACTGAAGTCCGTTGGAATCATGGGGGAAATTCTCAACTGGCTGGAGTCATACCTAGTAAATAGGAAGGTGGTTGTTGGCCAATCATCTCAGCCCCAAGACATGGCTGCAGGAGCTCTTCAGGGCAGTGTCCTAGGCCCAACCAGCTTCAGCTGCTTCATCAATGACCTTCCCTCCATCATAAGCTCAAAAGTGGGGAAGTTCGTTGATGACTGCGCAGTGTTCAGCGCTATTCAGAACTCCTCAGATAATGATGCTGTTCATGCGCTCATGCTTCAAGACCTGGACGATACTCAGGCTTGGACTGATAAGTGGCAGGTAACATTCGCACCACACAAGTGCCAGGCACTGACCATCGCCAACAAGGGAGAGTCTAAACACTGCCCCTTGACATTCAACGGCATTACCATCACTGAATCCCTCACCATCAGCATCCTGGGGATCACCATTGACCAGAAATTTAGCTCGACCAGCCATATAAATACTGTGGCTACAAGAGCAGATCAGAGGCTGGGTATTCTGTGGCAAGTGTCTCACCTCCTGACTCCCGAAAGCCTTTCCACCATCTACAAGGCACAAGTCAGGCGTGTGATGGAATACTCTCCACTTGCCTGGATGAGTGTAATTCCAACAACACGCAAGAAGCTCAACACCATCAAGGAAAAAGCAGCTCGCTTGACTGGCACCCCTTCCATCACCTTAACCGTTCACTGACTCCGCCACCGGCTCACTGTGTCTGCCGTCTGTGCCATCTACAAGATGCAATGCAGCAACTCGCCAAGGCTTCTTCGACAGCACCTCCCAAACCCACGACCTCTACCAGCTCGAAGGACAAGAGCAGCAGGCAAATGGGAACACCACCACCTCCAAGTTCCCCTTCAAGTCACACACCATCCTGACTTGGAAATATATTGCATTTCCTTCATCATCGCTGGGTCAAAATCCTGGAACTCCCTCCCTAACAGCACTGTGGGAGTACCTTCACCACATGGACTGCAGCGGTTCAATAAGGCAGCTCATCATCATCACCACCTTCTCGAGGCCAGTTAGAGATGGGCAATAAATTCTGGCCTTGCCAGCAATGCCCACACACCAGGAATGAAAAAAAAAAACCTTGTATAGTCTATAATGTTTACATTCTGCATTTAATTGTTCATTTATTGTTTTTGATCTGAGCTAGATTAACCAATTTGTATATAGAAAACCCAATTATAAATCAGAAGGATCCAAGGGGATGGATGGGAGGAATCATTGGAAGAACAAGGGTCCTACTAGGATGATTTCTTAATGGACTGATCTGTTGTCCACCTATTTGGTGTGCAGTCCCTGTTCAGGTGAACACACCCTCCGACATTAGTTACACCATGGGGGGGATATAGGGGCAAAGGGAGTTGGGGGCCTTATTTCACAAATCATAGTAGCAACACAGGTCATAAAACATGCAACGCTCTGGGGATAATTTCTAGAATAGTTTTGAAAAGCAGAAATGTTATATCAAACGTATAGTACCACTGTCGGAGGTGGCACCTTTCGGATGAGACGTTAAACAGAGGCCCCGTCTGCTCTCTCAGGTGGATGTAAAAGATCCTATGGCGCTATTTCAAAGAAGAGCAGGGGAGTTATCTCTGGTGTCCTGGCCAACATTTAACACTCAATCAACATCACTAAAATAAAGATTATCTGCTCATTATCTAGACAGAGTAGACAGAGAGAAACTGTTCCTATTGGCAGAAGGGTCCCAGAACCAGAGGGAACAGATTTACGGTAACTGGCAGAAGATCCAAAGGCGACGTGAGGAAAAACTTTTTTACGCAGCGAGTGGTTATGATCTGGAATGCACTGCCTGAGAGTGTGATGGCGGCAGATTAAATCATAGCTTTCAAAAGGGAACTGGTTATATACCTGAAGGAAAAAAAATGCAGGGCTATGGGTCGTGTCTGACTAACTTGATTGAATTTTTTGAGGAGTTAACAAGGAGGGTCGATGAGGGTAGTGCGTTTGATGTAGTCTTTCTGGATTTTAGCAAGGCTTTTGATAATGTCCCGCATGGCAGACTTGTCATGAAAGTATAAGCCCATGGGATCCAAGGCAAAGTGGCTAGTTGGACCCAAAATTGGCTCAGAGCTGGAAACAAAGGGTAATGGTCGAAGGGTGTTTCCAGTGGGGTTCCGCAGGGCTCAGTACTGGGTCCTTTGCTTTTTGTGGTATGTATCAATGATTTGGACTTGAATGTAGGAAGTATGATTAAGAAGTTTGCAGATGATACCAAAATTGGCCATGAGGTTGATAATGAAGAAGCTAGCTGTAGACTGCAGGAAGATATCAATGGACTGGTCAGGTGGGCAGAACAGTGGCAAATGGAATTCAGTCCGGAGAAGTGTGAGGTAATGCATTTGGGGAGGACTACCAAGGCAAGGGGATACACATTGGGCCAGTAATTCCGGTCCCAACGCGTGAGTACCGATGGGGTACTCAGGCGTGGGCCCGTTGGAAGTGCCGGATTTCAGCATGCACAGCGCATGCGCGGGAAACCGACATTTCCTCCAAGGGGTTCCTCCTTTTTGACTGGTTTGCCCGTGTGTAAGGGCCCCAACATTTTAGAAATGTAAAAAGGAGACGTAAGGATTTGATTCTTTAAGGTAAGTGGTCTATTATTTAAAATTATAACATTTTTTCCACAGCGTTATTGTTTTTAAGGACTTTACAGTAAGGTCAGTGTATTTATAGACCCGATTTCTTAAAAAATTCTTTTTTCAAAAATTTGATTAATTGCTCAAAATAGTTTTTTTTAAGCAATTTATAGTTCATTTAATTGGTGTGATGTTTTTTAAAATGTTATTTAAAGTTTAAGTGTTGTTTTGGGTGCCCGTACTTTTCATGAGTTTGACAGTTCTTACTATCAAACTCATGAATTAAGTTTTCCCTCCCCTGATTGGCTGCCCAGTGCTCACCTGATCCCAGCCGGCACATCGCACTAACTACGCCGCTGGATCAGGCAAGCACAGCGCGCCGACAGCTGAACCGGGCCAGTGA
Source organism: Somniosus microcephalus (assembly GCF_052327205.1). Classification (NCBI taxonomy): domain Eukaryota; kingdom Metazoa; phylum Chordata; class Chondrichthyes; order Squaliformes; family Somniosidae; genus Somniosus; species Somniosus microcephalus. The sequence goes on along the minus strand of NC_140989.1, from coordinate 584 downwards.
CAGGAATTCCAAGCAGACCCAGACTTCAGCTGTCGGCATGCCGGGTAAGTGCACATCGGGGGCTTGCACGCGCGGCAAGCTCCCGAACCTAATTTCTGGGCCACTAAATGGTAGCACACTGAAAAGTGCAGAAGATAAGAGGAACCTTGGAGTGCATGTCCACAGATCCCTGAAGGTAGCAGGACAGGTAGATAAGATAAGGTGGTTAAGATGGCATACGGGATACTTCCCTTTGTTGCCGAGGCATCTATCTATCTATCTATACATATAAAAGGATCGTGGTGTCTGTCTGTCTGTGTGTCTGTCTGTCTGTGTGTATGTTATGTCCGGGCATCACTCAAAAGTTTTAGAGCGTACCTACACATATGTTAAAACAAAAGAAAGCTTATGACTAGGGGAGTGTCATAGGCCTATCTACTTTTTGGTCAGACAGAAATTGTTCGGACAGTATTCAAAAAACTTTCAAAAAATGGACAAAATCCGCTCTTTAGCAGTTGACCAATCCTACCGCTCGTTAGCGTTGAGTGACGTGATGGATGACCAATCCTACGGGGACACGGGGGACGTTTCATGGTGTTTGTGGG